>NW_010196876.1:11875-12283 GCF_000695765.1 Mesitornis unicolor
AAGCAGTTCTTAAAAAAACTCAAATTTCCCAAGCTATAGAAAAAACAGATCTTAACTTTAACATATGTCAACAATGGATAAGTTAAAAAGCAGGTGGAGATATCTGACATATTTAAATGAAATAATATATATTTAATTTGATGAAGTCACCTTTCAATACCCATTTGTATTGAATTACAAACTCTGCAGCACAAGAACATGTGCATGACACTTAGCAGAACAAGACTTTCATACATGTCTACAATATAAACAATTATATTAAGATATTTAAAAATTAAACATAAGTAAATTCTGTTTATGTATACAAAACTTTAAAAAATACATTAAATTTAACATCAAATGGGAAAATTACAGCTGAATCATTAAGTTGTACTTTTACTACATAGTCTTGAAATGTCAATTTTCATG
>NW_010196877.1:0-12347 GCF_000695765.1 Mesitornis unicolor
TTTCTTTGTTCTTTCTCTTTTTCACCCCCCTCTTTTCTCTCTTCCCTATCCGCTTCCTCCGCTGCCCCAACGCGCTCACACCGCTCCACCGCTGCTCCCGACTTTATCCCCGGGGCCGGGGCCGGGCCAGCTCGGGGGCGCCACCTGCCGGGCAGAGCCAGGCCTGCGCCCCCTCCCCGGGGGCTGGCGAGGGGCTGGGTGGTACCGGAGGCTGGGGATTTAATAGGCAGTGGCTACCCGTGAAAACCCAAAATCGTGTGCTTTAATCTCACTCTAGACACCTCCTGTCAGAAACTGGGGATTCTTTGTTGTTCTGTCTTTTACGAAGTCATTTCTACAAGTGGAAAATTAACATAAACCTTAAATGCGTTTTTATGAAATAGGGAAATGCCCTGGGAAGAAGGGAGGCTGAAAAGGCTCGTACAAGTGGAGTGGTTAATTAGCAATCAGTCACTCCCAGCGTGCAGCTGTGGCCAGAAGAGATAATGCAGTCCTCAGCTGTAACAACCAGAGAGGAGAGGAACCGCTGCTCCCCTGGGGACTCCTCTCTCCGCCCAGGTCTAGTGCCCACACCCCCAGGATGCCCAACAGCTCAAGAGGGCTTGAGGCAGAGCCATGTGAGAGAACAGATCATGCTCTAGATTGAAATAATAAATGTGCTTCATCTGCTCATCAAAGAAAAGGATACGATGTGACGTGATCACAGCCATAAGAAACTTCCTGGTAGAAAGAAATTTTACACAAAAGCATGTTTCAGTTCAGCCAGCACAGGTAGAACAAGCTCAAGGGCTGGAAGCAGACGTTGAACAGGTCAGTCTAGGAATAAGACTCATTGAATCATTCAGGTAGAGATGCACCAGTAACCATGAGGGCACTGAGTGGCCAGAGCAGGACTGGGTCTCTTCACACTGCTCCTTCTCAGCACCACATCCCATGGGCTCACAGTTTGCAAATGGCAGCTGTTCCTCACTTATCAGGACACTTCAATAGGAAATCTTCCCAAGAGAGATTTTGTTAATCCCAGACGGTTCTGCGCATTAATTTCTTCATCTGTTAATAACTTCAGAACTTGCACCAAAATACTAAGCTCTGCACTAGTAATTTTACAGTAAAAAGTGGAAGTAGCATTCATAATTTAGCAAGATTCAGAGTTCAATATTAGCTGCATAAACACTAGCAATAACACCACTTCTCACACTCTGCTTTTTTCTTTTTACCTCCACGATTTTTTGATGTATTTAGAAAGGCAGTTCACTGAGACAGGCGTAATTCCTCGTCCCCTCTGCCCCACTGCTATTGCCCCTGTGGTTGAGGTTATGGTTTGCCATTGGTGATTTTAAGCGTGACGCCAAGACGCATCCTGAGCACGCTAAGGTAATGATGCTCTGCTTGAAACAACGGTGGCAGCTGTCAGCACAAAAGGTTTTTGGCACCAAGAGAGCTGAACCAATGCTAGAAGCAATGGGGAAGGTTCATGTTCTCACGGCATATTGGCGTACGCTCAGCAAAGTCATCGCAGGGCACAAGTCAGAGTGGCGCTGATGACCAGCCCAGCTCCATGGCGGTGCTGAGCACCAGCACCCCTCTTGCCCCATATTCGCCGTCCTTCCTCCGTGCAGCACGGCAACCAATGACAAAAGGACTAAAACTGCACCGAAGACACTACTGAAAGTAGGGCACAGTATCTTTCATATCGACCTGTTAGCTGTAACTTATCTATGACTTCTCTTAGAAGCTAATTATTTTACACATTTAAATTAGGGTAATTAGATCAGCAGGAATTGAACTAAACCCAAATGCTGGTAGCCTTGTGAGGATTTTGTGAAATGGGGTTTTATATTCCATCTGCACTTCCTTCCATTAAGGAAAGAGAGTAAGCATCCCCAAAGATATAGAAATTTTGATCCCCCCTTATGTTATTACATACCACTATCCAGCCTGCACCCTTAATTTCCATGCAGCCCTTTGCATGTAGGACTATAGGTAAAGGAGCCCTGCAAGGAAGCAGACTGAGACAAGACGCGCACCTCAGATCCTGTTTCTGCGTCGCATTGATACAATCACTGAAATGCAGGCAGGCAGGTCTTGGTGTAACGGTTTGCCAGCAGCGATCCAGTACTTTTCAGACATCCACTTTATATAGTTCTCTTGTTATCACTTTCTGCCTATGGCTTCACCTCACTTGAAAGGCTGAAGTTGTTCCCACCTTTACATCCTTCCGCGGAGAGGCAAACGTTGCTGTTTTGGGTAAGCAGCAGCATACGACAGGCACGGTAATCCAGGAATTTGCTTCTTGCAAGTTCCACAAGTGGCCTCACCTTCCTTCCATGGCATTCACACATAACAAACAAAAACCTGCTGTTATGAAGAACAGAAGAATAATTTATTTGATCCAGGAAGAAAGAAAGCATCCAAAAAAAAAAAAGAGATTGTGACTTTGCTCCAATGGAAAGCAGCGTAACCTATTTACGTTTTAAGGGAGAAAAACCACTGAATAGCTGCTTGTATCTGTGTTGTACACATCATTTCCAAGCATTCCTGTTTAACTTGAAAGCAGGGGTCTTGCTACAGCTGGTACAGACTTCCACACAGGAGAATCCATTTCCGAGCAGGTTTCTCCTTCCATAACTGTGTGCAGACTGCAAACAAACGAGCTGTTCATGTCCTGAGAAGCATCAACCTTGTACTTTACGCATGTCTGGCAAGAGACAGAGTGAGGCAGCACAGCCTTCTGTTCAGAGATTTTTGGGATCGAGAACCCATGTTATTTTCTAAACAAGAAAATGTAAGAGGTGATTTATTTGAAAGAGAAGAAGAAAGTGTCTCAGAAAAACTGCTCAACTTTCACTGGCCTCTAATGAAAGGAGCCACAATGTCTGAATTGTGACCACAGCTCAGAAATAAAGGTCACTAAAAACACATTAGAAAAATGCGTGGAAAGTGCTTTGAAAAGCTTAAATATAGGAAAAGGAGAGGAAAATAGAGAAACTAGAGGAAGATGACTCAGGAGCTTCTAATAAAGCACCAGATCTGACACCAATACTCACTCTGGTCAGTGGCAAGTCATTTAACCTCACATGTAAAATGAGGATAGCAGCAACCTCTTGGGCATTGGGAGACTTAATTAGTTGCTATTCGTAGATTAAACAGAAAGTCTGAAGGTGAAAGCACTAAATGCTAGGTATTATTAGCCTCTGAAGTATTCGTTTCTGTAATTGGGCAACCCCAACATTACAAAAAAGTGGATCAGTGTCAATTTTTGAAAGAAATTTATTCTTATGGTTCTACCATGTCAAAAGGGTACCCGAACAAGGAATTCAGCTTTTAAAAAGTAATAACTCCTAACACATCTACGTAAAACACAATGCAACTTGTCATCTTCAGTGCAGAACTTCTGACTCCTACCCAAACTCATCCCACACTCCGTAGCAGGAAACACCATCTCGTCTTAACCAAACAGCTCTGCGAGCTCCATGGTCCCAGAGCTCCGTGTGAAACTCGTACAGCGCTGTGCACGCAGCAGCACTGACTCGTTAACACAAGACACATCCGTTTGCATGGCGGAACTCTTCTTCATGCTGCCCGGTCCCTCTGTAGCCAGGGCTGAACTGCCCAAGCCGGCTCCACCAGTGGTTTTGGAGCTGGTTTCTCTGTTCTTCCAAGGCAGGGAGAAATGACCCTTGGAGAAGTTCAAAACCAAAAAGAAAAGGAAAAGAAGAGCAAACCCAGCCCCTAGGAGTTTTAAAACAATCTTCTCTCTTTGACTGTCCGCAGATTTCTGTTCTGCTGCCTTGTTCAGTAAAGAAGCTGGTGCCGAAGCCTGAAACCCCTCAGCTCCCGCTTCATTATGTGTTCCTGCTGTGGCAGTAACATTTGCTTCCTCAGGCTTTTCTCGGGCATAAAGGGCATAGCGGGACACAGTGATAACAAATTCCTTCCCTTTGGATTTCTCTACCGAGAGACAATCATAGAATCCAGCCATTGCTTTGTCACATTAAATATTGCTATTCCTCCATCACAGAGGAGATATTTAGAGTCCTCGGCCTGAAGTCTGCTCCCATTAAACTTCCACACTATGCGTGCCAGATTCGACAGAGGAACACAATGAAGGTGAACGTTGTTTCCAAGGGTAAAGAGATATTTCCTCACTCTATTTTCTGAAATTAGGAAGATAATTTTTTGAAGTAAAAACACTGAGGATTTAGTTGAACTTACAAAACTAAATACATATTCAAATAAATACAACATTTAATTCACCAGTCTGACAATGAGTAATGAACAGGTAAGGGGTAAAGACACAGAAATCCCATTACAACAGGTCTGACTGTCAGTCACATCTTGCTGGCCTTATTCCCACTCGTGTAACAGAATGAATATGGAACTAAAAGCTTAAGACTTTCAGGTTTTAATCTATACATAGCCATGCGTAAATAAATTCACCTTTATATGCCTCAACTTCTATATTGGTTAATGGCATCTCTTCACAGAAACGCTTTGATGTCTGCACAATGCTTTTATCAGCTATGTAAAAGTTCCCCAACTGTCCCACTGATTGCCTTATTATCATTTGTTGTGCACCATAAAATATGCAGGACTAAAGACAACTCTGACTTTAAAGAGACATAAGTGGAAGCAAGAGATACATCTCGTGTCATGAAGAAAGCAATGTATTTTGCAACTCCTTACGAAGTCGCTGCATAATACCACCAGATCACACACACCTACAATTCTACATTCAAAATAATTTCCCAGTCCAGCTAAAAATAATGAAAATAAATGATTTTAAACAGCTGATAACAAATAGCCTTCTTTTTAAGTGTGCTCTTGAATAGTATGTCATGTATCTGCAGAACAGCATCCTAAAGCAGTGACAGATTTAACAAGACAGCTGATGTGTCGTGTGATTTCTGCAACACCAGTAACTTCAAACGGGTCACATTTATACTTCCCTCGAGAGTAAGAGTTTCAGTCTGAACTGAAGTATTCTGACATTGAGATTGAGAAGGTTAAGAGCATTAGGCAGTACCAGCTAGTGTGCTTGTTTCTTTTTTCAGGGTTTTTTTGTCTTAGTTCAAAAGTAATAATGAACATGATTTGAATTCTGTGGTTTTCTACAATGCAACAATTCCAGTGAGCACAAAGCATTTTGATCACATGAAGTTAAAATATTCTCTTTCTTAAAACAAATATTCACATACCTACACTAAGGCAGCTGGAAGCATCCCCATCTTTCACACTTTGAATTAAATTCCTGGAAAAAAAAGAGAAACAAACAAACAAACAAAACCAAACAGATGAAAACACAGACACGAAGTGTCCCACCTTGTGTCAAGCCATTTCTAGGAATCATCCTAGTTTTGTGGTACAGACATTAAGAGTGCACCCATACAGCAATCTCACATCAGGTGTGCAGCTGAAACAAAAGCTTTTTACTCACTCAGTGTGCGCAGCCCGGTTTGCCAGCAGAATGCACTCGGCAGCAGATTGAGACCAGGCACAGTACGGATCCCTGGCCAGGACGCAGTCCCAGCAGGACGTGTACTGGGGGCACTCAGCAACGGGGAGCTGAACCACTTGAGACAGGGACCCTACATAGAGCATCCCCTGGAAATGCAGGAGAGATTTCTTTCACAAGAGTGAGTGAGATTTAAGCTATTATTTTCTAATATGGACTGTGAAGTTTTCTGGTATTTATTAAAAATATCAGTAAACTGAAAATCTTGTGAGAATAGATGGGTGATATGAGGAAAAAACCTAGCTTTCCAAAGCATATACAATGACAGAAATCCTTCCCTAATGTTTTAATGAACATAAAGGCTTGTTTCAGTTCTATTTTGACACACGCAAATTCTTCTACAGAAAAAGGATGTTTTGTGCTTCTGCTATTAACAGATATGTGATTGAAGCAGAATTATGAGACATTTACAGGCCATTTAAAAGCCAGAACAACAGCAGAGAAGAGCAAGGCCTGAGGCAAGCGATTACAGCATTCACTTTCCATATGCGGGGACAGGAGTTGTACCTTTGCAGAAGACAGCTGGAGATACTGTACAGGCTCAGGAGACATAAACAGCTGTAGCTCTTCCACAATGAACATTTCCCCATCGCAACTGAAAGCTTTATGCAAATATCCATCATCTACATAAAACGAAATGTATTTCTAAAGATAAACTTGTTTAAACACAGCATAACATTGCAGGCTGATAATTCATGTTGAAATTAGATAGAGATTTAGAAGACATTCCTGGGCAGAGGAAATTTTTGAAATTCTTCAAAGCAATTCTTACTTTTTCAATAAGAGAGAAGCAATGATTATTTTTTTCAGGGGAAAAAAAGACCTCAAACAATCCCTGAATTTGCAAATATTATTATGTCAAGTCTCCTTTGATATGGAAAGTTTCTAAAGAGAGCTTTTTAATGTCCGACAAGCCAAACACACTTAATCTAACTGTGATGAAAATATTAAACTAGCAAGACAGCTTCTCAGTGCAAAACTTCAAACAAAGCTGATGAATACTTCTACTTTTTTGAAGTCTCAGAAAAAAATCTGGAACAAAATACATAAAGATGTATAGTGTCTTTTCCTAAAATAAAAGCACTTACCTGTTCCTAGAAACAACATCATACGTTTGTTTATCTAGGCCAGTAACTCTGTCTACTACAATCCTGGTATAGTTTGAACCTCTGTTCAGCAGCACTGGTCTGTTACCAATTGGATTTACAGAGTTATCCATTAGAGGGTGATCTCTAACAAACTGCAAAACTTTGTCAGGCAAGAGGTATAATACCCAATACTCCGGGCAAAATTATCAATGCACTAGAAACAAAACAGAATGGACATGATTACAATTGCTTTTACATTTCACTAAGGTATGTAAAAAAAGGCATATTTTCTTCTAATAATTCTGTTATTTCTAGTTATTTTCAACAGATAAAAGCCATTATTTCCCTCACACTTTATGAACTAGCTATAACCCCTGTCTCCTGTGGAGAGGAACTGTAAGCAAGCCAGCTTTTCTAGGAACCTTTGCACGATGGGATGAGAAAGCAGGTATCTCTCTGCTGTTACAAACATAGCATTTATAACCGTAAAACATCAGCTAATGATTTGCTACTAAAAAGAGATAATCCAGAGGCTGTGCTTTAATTAGAAGAAGTAAATTCGTATTTACAGCACCAGGACGTGGAACTGGCACTTCTCCCCTATAAACCGTCCATTTAACAGGGGAATGCTCTGCAGTTACTGGTCCTTTGTAGTTTCCTTTGGAGAAGACTTCCTGAATAGTTTTCATACTGTATGCACAAACAGCTGATATGTCTAATCTTCCCCTTAAAAAAACATCACACAAAAGAAAAGCAAGTTTTATTGGCTTTTATATAGAAAAAAATACTGTCAAATATCCCAATCTTCACAGCGCACACTGCTGTATCTTTTCCAGGACTGGTCAAAAGTTACCTAACACTAAAAATACTTCTCTGCTACAGTTTTCATGATTTGCTAAGACAAGAATAAAACAAAGACATTAATAAAAGATGGTATTAAATATGTTGTTAAATTTCAAGTACCTGCCCTCAAATAAATTGAAACAGCTTAGAAAATGAAGACCTTCTGACAACCTTTCTTGTAAGCAGACAGAGGCGGCCAAGTATCAACGTTTTGACAGGATTCTCCTCCAGACACAGACCATTAATTCTTCTTCTAATCCCTTTAACTCATTGTATTGAAAATCACAATACTTTCCCTCCCAATCTCCCATTAAAATGCTTTTCAAAATGGTAACTGAAAATTTAGGTAGACTTTTAGGAGTGCCTGGATGAGACATTGACGTGATTTCAGTTCTATCAGTGAATACCAAGTCCAAGTCTCTTGGTGACACACAAAGAAAGAAAAGTTCTACAAATTCCTATCTTAGGACACATTGAACCCAAACTGCCACAGTGAGAAATAAAACTCACATAAGTGCCAGTGGGTATAAACTGACAGGAAAAAAAGGTGGCAGCAGGTTAAGCTGCATTCTGGTAATTCTGCTGCTTTTGTAAAACATGAGAATTACCCACTCAGGACTACTTTGTCACTGGTATTTTTTGACATGTAAAGTTTAGATACACTTTTTCTTGTTTTTCTTCATTAGTCAGAGCATTAGGAAATAGCCAGGAAACACTAAAACTTGTACGGGATTTGTCTGATTGCAAGTTCAATGCAGTTCTGATTGCATTTTCACAGCACATTACATCAGACAAGCAGGCCACAACAGATACCTCTTTTGGGACAGGGGAGTAATCCTGCACCTTGAAATGTCAGCCATTTCCTTTAGTGCAATAAAGACCAGAAGAATCCAAGGCTTTGTGTATGTAATTATGTAATTTTATATGTAATTAGTTTTAATTACCCCACCATCCGACTACAGAAAACATAACTCTCAAAACTTGGCTTAGGAGCAGCTTTTGGTTAGTCTTTAATTGAAGGCTTTGGCCCAGGAACCAAAACCATTTTGTTTCAGATGATAATGCTTGCTCAGTTGGATCAGGCTGTAAGGAAAACAAATGTGGCCCATTAAAACATGCAGAGTAAGTAGCTGTAGCTCCTTGTTCTGAGTTAAAGCCAAAAGGCTGCACTCGGGCTGTTAATACTGAAGTGGGAACCCCTACTCAGGTCATTAAAAGCTTTAGGAGTGTATGTAGCCTGTGTCTCACCATTGCTGGGAAAAAATTCCATAAAATATGCTGTCCTGCCACTTTCTTCTCCTAAGTAAAAAGATGTCCTGGACAACATTGAAATGGAAGCTTAATTCTGGAATGGAACAGGAAAGGCGGGATTTTAAAAATGACGTCCACCTCCTCTGCAATATGCGCTTTCCACCAAGATCACCCTAAACGAAGGAATAACACCAGCACTGTAGAACACAGACAGAAATAGGTGCAATTTTCACCTGTTAGTGTTGCTGTGGGGAAAAATATGGCTGCCCTTTCAATACATATCTCAGTTCAAAGACAAAGAAAAAAGGTTTAAATGTCAAATGCAACCTGAACAGCTGGTTCTGGTCAAGCAGGAAAAAGAGGAAGCTAGTTCAGAAATAAAATGTATATGACAGAATTTTGTTTGGTGAGCCACTGTAGATACCATTGTTAATCACTCAAGTATGAAGCTTCATCTGAAATAAACTAAAAAAAATAATTATATATATATGTGTGTGTATATATATATACAAACAAATACTGACTCTGCAGATACGGGCAATTCTGGACACCAAAAGCTTGTCATAGAATTCAAATTCAACAGCTGTTTCAGTGAAGAACACATAAATTTTGTCATCATCTCCATTTGGATTAGATGCACTTTCGTGCACTATTTCCATGTTGACAAAGCTTGGTTCTGAAACATAGAAATACACAAAACATTTTAAGTTTATTAAAAAAACCCAAAATGCCTTTTTAAAATTAAATCTAACTGAATTTTTTGTGAATTAGTGACAAGAGAAGGGCTGAAAAGTATTTATGAATCGATCAAACATTAAGAGAAGGAACTGTGCTTTCATAAAGGGAAAGGGGCTGTGGCTCATCTCATCACTGTAGTTCGTAGTCACGAATTTCCGTTAAATTCTGTCCTTAGTTTAAAAGCTCACACTGCCAAATCAATCCATAACACAATATTACATTCTAGACAGAATCCATACACTAAATTAAAGTTCAAGAGACTGAAACGTATTAAAAAACTTACCATTTAACCATGATGTTTTAAATTCTGTTTTCACAGGATTTCTCATACTGCGAAGTATTATAGGTTCTGTTCCCAAAAAGTTATTTGAAGTAGCCAAATAAAACTCCCCATCTGTAAACATGTGGAAGAAATCAAAACGTAGAAATTACTTCTTTTTAAAATGCAAAGACGTATCACAAGGAACAAACTGGGGCTGACATGCAAAACCAGAATTAGGATAACACGATGCGGTAACTTAGTTTAGGCGAGGAAAACATTTCCGGTTGCATGTCAGTCCAAACGTACCTACAAAAACAGACGCATAATTCGGAGTTGGTTCAAACGGACGCTTTCCTCTGCTCTCTTCAGCTCTTCCTTGCAGGCTTATGTTTGTCCCATGGATAACCTATGGCAAACAATCGCTTAAATAGGATGAAAAAAATAACATTTGAGAAGTACTTCTCTGGTCTTTTCATAAAAGAATTAGGAAGGTTTCCAATTCTCAACAGGAAAGGTGTTTAAAGATCTCCCACACTACTCGAGTATCTTCAGTAAAACCTGCATTCAAACATAATTACCATGTGATCACAAGTTGGGTGATAGGCGTTGGTTCCACAGACATACAAGTCAGAATTATTTCTCTTATGGAGGAAGAGGATGTAGTTCTGGCAACTTATCTAAAACAAAATCAAAATGAAATGTACATAGCGTAGTGGATTGCATCTGAAAACATTCTGATGTCTTAGCAGCAAGCAAACAAACCCAACAGATTTAAATGAACTTGCTTTTACTTTGTCTATTAATAAGAACCCTGATACTGCAGCCATTTTCATTTTAGTTAATAACTTACAAGGGGAAACAGAAGTTCCTACCTTGTCCTTTCCTCTATGAATACATTCCAGTTGTCTTTCCTGTGTAGGAAACCAGTATTCCTAAAAGCCAAAAGCACTTGTAAGGTGGTAAGCTGCAATTTTAATTGTTTTCCCCACAAAATTATATGTAAAACAATCCCTAAATAATCCTGATTTTAAATCTATTTGGTAAATAAATTCTTTTTCTATGTATCTCCATAACATACAAGGCATAATAAATAATCTAAAAAGGTGCATTGCTTGGCTTAAATATATGTATCTTCTGTGATGAGGTTTCAATCCTTGAAACAGTAACACTTCTACACATTTTAAATCAGAACATTATGTTTAAATTAAGAAACCCATAGACAAAGTAACTTTTTAAAGAAGGTATGGGAAAAAAAAGTCTTTCCTTTACCCTTGCTATTTCTCTAGAAATATTATTCAAGTCAAGAGCAAAAACTGCATCTCTGCCTCCAACAAATAAGGTATTGGTTTCTTCACTCACGAGGAGAGTGGAAACACTGAATAATCCTTCTTTCATAAAAGTGTTTATATTTCCAGCTGTAAATCATAGAAGATAAGTTCTTTTAAAAATATTTATCACTCGAATCACAGTGTTATGTAATGAAAATTCCAGATTGAAAATAAATGGTAAAAGCTTATATGCATTTCCAGAACATTTTATAAATAATATGAAAGTATCTGAATAAATGCATGGGTATTCTTTTCCCAATTTATTACAGGAAAAGAAATAATGCTGTTATTACCTATAAGCCAGAACCTCCAGCTACAACACTTACTGCTCAGGCATAAAAAAAATCATTTGGATGAGTGCATCTGCAACACTTCAGGTGAATCAGACCACAACATTCCTTCTATGCCTAATAAAAAATAAACTCCCAACACTCTACTACCTTTTTTTTTGCTTGTGAAATTCCTGTTTTTCACTTACTTTGGTACTTTACTGTTTTTCTGGGAATGCAGTCCCCAACAGAAGCTTCTGTCTCTTGCATTAATTGCAAAACAAGATAAAGGACAACAGCAGCAGCAGCAGCGCTACCCATTTTCGGAGATTCAACCAGGAGTAAGTTCTTCCCAGTTCTTATTCCTTGTCATTAAATAATTACAGGCAGCAATTTCTTCATGGCTCTTGAAAACATCCCGCAGAAGCCCTCCAAAGGAAGTATCTGTAATCTTCAAATACTTTCTGAAACTTGTCAAAACCTCTTACATTTTCCTTTCAGATAACTACTTCCAGACATCCTAAAATTAAAAGCAGTTTAAGTTCACGGTAGTATTTGGTTACCTTCATTTTTAGAAGAGATGGACAACCATGCCCTTTTATAAAATTCCAAGCTCTACCAGCAAACGAAGCTTTGCACCAAGCCTGTGATTCTCATTTGCAAGCTGCGCTGTTTCAGATTTTCTGCAGGGTATCAGAGTACGATCTCACAAAAAGTAAGAACAAGTGGGAACATTTTGCAGCAGTCAGCTATTTTAAGTATTTAGGAAAAAATCATAGCTAAACCTGCTTTATTTCCAGTAATTCATCAGGTTTTATATGTATTATATAAAAACAATATATATACACATATAAAATCATAAGCTATGGAAAAAAATGTATTGTATTAATTAGAATCAGGTACTTTTATGCCTGGAATTTTGGCATTCCATCAAAATGAATATGCCCTCCAGCCATGCTGGAAAATTGAACAAAATTAAAGCTAGGTATTTGTCACCTGCAATTACAGAAACCATCAAGCCAGATTCCCAATCTTTCATAAAGAAGTGAATCT
>NW_010196877.1:12362-26454 GCF_000695765.1 Mesitornis unicolor
AGGGAAATGCAAAGAGCTGAGCAAACCTCTTGCATTAACATAAGCCAAGTAAAATACAGTTTGGGTTAGAATACTTTAAAATTAGATTAGGCTGGAAACTTCCGAAAACCTAAGTAACTTCTGCTAGCCCTTGTACTGTAATGAAGGGCTTGAGTCTGCATAGACAGATACTGCTGATGTGCCAAGACATTTCCTTGGCCAAGAGCACGCATCTCTGAGGACACGACTGTGGTACCTGAAGCTTTTTCTATCATCTTGTTTTGTACTTTCCTGTAACCAACTTTGTTGTAACAGACACCAGGAGCTAGCAGCTATTTTGCCCCATCACATTTTTGCTTCATCAAACCTTAATTCTGATCCTGGATTCTCACTACACATTTTGCTATAACCCCTTCCCTGGTAGGCACTTCTGGACTGCACATGGGGCCTAGCTCTGAAGGACAGAAGGTATGTGACCACTTGTGGCCCCAACCTACACCCCAACCCAGCATCACCCCACTGAGCCTCCCCACCCCTCTGGAGACACCTCCCACACCCCACAGTGCCCCAGCACCCAACACCTCCGCCCCCGAAGCCTTCAGCTACACTCCCTCAGCCAACACACCCCCAAAACGGCACCGCCTCTCTCAGCCCTCGCCCACTGCCGCCACGTGCCACTGCCCACCAGGGCACACGGGCCCCACGGCACCGCTCCGGGACAGAGGTGAGAGCGGTGCAGCCTGAGCGGGCCCGGGACTGGGGGTATGCAGGCTCTTGTGGGAAGAACGGGAGGTGCTGCGAAGTGGTGGTACCGCCCTGCCCGGGCTCCAGGAGGCCTCGAGGGAAATGGCACAAAAACCTGACGGCTGCAGAGCAAAGGCTGTCACCCGCTGCCTGGCCTAGGGTTGGGACCAGCACACAGAGCTGCTGCTCGGCAGAAATGTTCGCTTTTTTTCTGTGTGAAATTACACCCCTAAAAACGGATCTTCAGTATTTATGGTCATTTTGGTGAATTGGGAGAAATGCATGTATATTACATAGGCATGCATTCGGATGAAAAGTGATCTGCAACCTCTTGGTGACTTAATTACCAGTAAAATAAGCCCTGGATTTTTTGGTGTACGTAGCAAACAGGAACTTGCAGAGCTCCCTCTGTTAATCTTCCTCCCACGGACATCAGTAAATGACCCACAGGAGCTGACGAGGCATCAAATAAAGCCAGAACTTAGATTCTCTTTTCATGTTTGCGTTTTGTGACCTCTGAATGATGCCTCAATTTAATTGTTTTTCAAATTTCTTATTTCCCATCCAACAACAGTTTTGAGTTCTGAAATAGGTCTTGTAAACTGTTCAACAACAGAATTTTTGTTAACCCCACAGATCAAAGTCTATAATGAACTTCTGCCAAAGAGGCAGCTGTTTTAAAAATTAGCTTTGATTGCTTTGTATTTGCTGTTTTAGTGCTACTTTATTACCTAGCGGTACGATAATAAAATACAACTTCCCCTTCAAAGCAAAGTCTTGCCTAGGAAATAATTTCCAGGGAAATTAGCACAACCTTCTAATGACGTGAAATAGCACAAAAAGCTGAAGAGAACACACTGCGTGCTAGCGCTTTCTTAAACAGCAGTAACTTTATTGCCCACAGATAATGCAAACATTTTCCACACTTGCTGCAATTCAGCAAGTTACCTACTTAACAAGGTTCACAAAAAACTATTTATTTCAGAAGTACCCTAGTGTTCTTTGAGCATATTCTCATTTAAGGTGTTTATTATTGCTCACATCTACAGTCTGGTTGTGATTGGCCACTCAGTCATGAGATATGCAGAATTAAAGATGCTACAGGTCTTTCAGGAATTCCTTTTTAATTAGAAAATATACCTGCTTGTAGGATAGAAAACATTCCAAAATAACAACATTTGAATTTCTGAGTCCAGACTTTAGGCACAACACATCAGGATTAACTTTAAAGCAGAATGGAACATTAATAGAAAAAAAAAATGGTACGTTGATTTTAAGAAATAACAGCACAGATTAACTGTTCACACTAAGGATGCTGTAGTGTCTTCTAAAAAGACCCCAAAATAAATAGGAAAAATATCGTTGGCAAAAAATTGAACACATCCTTATGAGGTCAACACAATTACTCTGAGCAGTGCATTACTGACTGTAGTTCCCTTAATCTGTTAGGGCACCTCCCCCAAAATGGGGAGCTCCTCATTTCTCTCCAAGAGCAATCATTGTTTCTGCTAGAACCAGATCCGTACATATCACCAATTTTTGAAGGAAAAGCAGGAAATGGGTGTAGCCAGGGCTTGAATTTGCCTCTGCAAAGCTTTTCCTCGCTGACAGTGTAAGAGCAAGGGACAGACCTGGCTGGTACCTTTTGACAATGAACGCTCCCGCTTTACCTCTCGATAGAAGGCGGCTGCACAAGTGTTAAATTGCAGTTCGGTGCAATTTCCCCCCTCATATCCTGTCTAAAAAAGGAATTTGAATTTAAAGGCAACAGTAAAGCACATACATGCATAAAGAGAAAGTTTTGCTGTGTTTAAGTCAGAACACCAAGAAAATCAGAGAGGCAACTAATTGCTGGGATATGCGAATGAAGGTTGAAACCCCTGCACTGTGACTGGGGCACAACGGTGTTGGCGTTCATGTGGAAAGTAACACTGTGGTGCATGAAAAAGTAATTAAGAAATGATTTCGTGGGTATTCCCAACAGAGACATTTAGCAGCACAGAGGGACCTTCCTTCCCTCACACGCTACAAAATCCTGCTCCACACTAATATAACACTGCGTAATCTCAATTCCACTCATTAGTGCCAAAGTGATGCATATCTCTTACAAATGGCCAAATCCACAAGCAAAACATTTAAACCAGAAATTGTTTAGGTCTACATTTATTGCAGATATTAAAAGATTAACAATGCTAACATCTTTACTTACACTAGAAAGAAATGTCAGTTATCCAATAACATGAGCATCTAATTGTTACTAGCGTAGCACTACTGCCCATTTGCACGGAACAGAAACTAGCAAATTGCTCTACGAGATTTAATGGCAAAACCCAACCAAAAGACAGCAGACACACCACTGAAGTTAGTTAAAATGTTCACTGAAGCTTGCAGTCTTCATGGAAGAGAGCCTGGAACTAAAATAACAGAAAAGAAGCTAGTAAGCTTTAAACAAGGCAATGCATCGGCATAACAAACGTTTCACATGTACAGGTATTTAAAATTCTCAAATCAGAGCTGCCTGCAAAAGCAGGTCAAAATCAAAGGCAATTCCTTTTGCAAAAGGAGCGTACGGTCATCTCTTGGTAAAACAAGATAAAAGTGGCAAAGGGTGACCCACTTGAGAGCAACACTGGAATCTCAGCACCGGTACTGCTCAGGTGTCTTGTCCAAAATTAAAGTTTGGCACAAGAAAGAGACCATAACACAGTTATAAGGGCAGCCGATTATGATTTCCCTATTGTTCACCTTTATTCTCAAGACAGCGTTAGAGTCTACATTGAACTGTGCTCAGAAAGGACAGTACCATTTTCCAATCTGGATACCAAATTCTGCCAGACTGGGTAAGTTGGTGTTTAGCCCAACAAATTGGGGTAAAATTTGAGCAGCGCAGAACGCTGGTCTGGGTCTGAGAGAGGGGATTTCAACCTAGCATGAAACCGCACTTCATGGTAACGTATACTCGAGAATTCTTCCAAAATGTAAACGTGAACGAAGAGGGGAACTGGAAGTTTGCAGGGAGATTAAAATTGCAAGCAGCAACATGGGCACAGCTTCATCACTGACACGAAAAGAAAAGCTAAAACCTTTTTGAGGAGCTCTGAGAAATAAATCGGAGGCCAACAATACTGGTTGCAGAGTGTTATTCTAAACCAGCCTGTGACTGAGAGATCTCCTTTCCAAAACACTCCAGTTTCACACTGGGGAACTGCAAATTAGGCACAGGAAAGACAGAGGGGCAGTGAAGAGTGCACCCAAATAGGAACTTGAGCATACACTGCCAAATACCCCAACTGAGGAACTTTCAAGCAGCCTGTTGTCCAAACCATTCAAGGATTTTAAACATCTCCAAGTAAAGCCTATGAGAAATGTCTGGGCTATCAACTGTCCTTCGTGGAGTATGCCAACCAAATTTATTTCTATAAATAGAGTTCAACTTCTTGCAATGTAAAGGTGAAGACACATGATGCTCTTGGAAAAACAGAAATATTTTCTATTCCTGCCATGGTGGTTTTATTTTAGTGATTATGTGCTTCATGATTTTGTTTCTCATGGTTTCAAAGACTCATACAGTAAGGGAAAAAAAACCAAACCAATAACTTGCATTCCTAAATTAAAACTGGCTGTTACAGGCAAGAAAAAGAATGAAAATGAAGACACTCCCTTCCAACCAGCAGGGTTTTTAATGGAGAAAGAGCATAATTTTGTTCGTTAAACAGCAGGCACAGGCAACCTGATAACTGAAGCACACATTTGCTTGCGTATTTGCCAGTGAGGCGCTTGAGATGCTGCCATGTCACTGTGGGGTGCTGTTAGTGGCGCACCACAAGCTCTTTGCTCTACCAGAAGCACGATGCAGGATGAGGACATCAGCAAGACAGCACTGACTCCTTGGAAGCAAAACATGCGTCAGCTCAAGACAACTCCTTAGAACTTCAGGGAAACAGGTTTGGGTGCTACAGCGTTCAAGTGAAGACTTCTGACTATTTGAGAAAGGTAATGATGGAGAATGAGCACACTAAAAAGTGTGATACTAAATTCAGCCACGTCAGTAATCCAGGCACTGATCCCCTATTGGAGTGCAAGTCAGGAAAAGATGAACAATCAGACCTGGAACGTTTCGTTGTGGTAATACTGCTAAATCTGTCAAGTCTTCAGCACTGCTTCACCAAGCAGTTGGGCAATGCTTTTTGTTGAAGCCCAGCGGATTAATCCAGTCTTCTCTTTCATTAAGTTCTGGAATAGTCCCTTAAAAGTACAAGCTTTTTGTCTTATTTCTTGGGATTTTTCCATAAAATAACTTCTGCAAAGCAAATTTTACTAGAAACAGAAATTACTCTCTAATCTGATGGTCTTTTAAGGCAGATGATGAACTTCCAGATGACTTCTGAGTGTCTGCCTTCGAAAGATTTTCTTCAGTATTTTCTACAGACACATGAACTGCACCCACTCATGGCTTAAACCTCTTTGAGAAGGAAAGAAATTACTCAAGAATTTTTTGCAGAAGAGCTGCAAATCTGTGTGAAAACAAAAAGTACACTTCAAATATGTACTACTTGTTCACTGCAGTGAAAAACCTTAGCAGCCGAGGTTTTCAAGGAAGAGTTTAGTGTTCTGAGACTCAGATGAACTCAGTTATTCATCCTATACTTCAGGTCTAGAATCCTGTACAAAACAAGCACGCAGGTAGAGACTCTTCTTGAAATTGGTGGATGGAGAAAAGGAAACTGCTTTATGCAGACTCTAGAAGTAAACCAGATTAGATCAGCCCATCAATAAAATGTAGTAAAATCAAATCTGAACTGCCTTGCAAAACCAGAACCAAACAAGGCTAGTTTTGTATTTCATGTTGCTTATTCTGCCTTTTTTGGTAAGCCATCTGATCAACAAAACAGGCAAGCTTGGCCAGAGAGAGAGGTAAACAGGCACTTCTGAGAACAAAATCAGTAGTTTCTTCCTCAGAAGATGACATTCAAGTCATCAGTTTGCACAATTAAATACAAGACTAATTTCATCTTGGAAAATGTTTTAACACATGAGTATTCATGTCCACTACTATAGAACAAAGGGTCCTTCATACTGGCATACTTTGCTGGAGATCTTTCACACAGCAGCCTTTGCATATCCGTACACTCTCTAGCGAGCGAGTCCTTATGTCAAACCTAGAAAGTAAGATTTGGGGTAATTCAGCAGTTCAAAGCAGTTCACCATAGGTCTGGATTTTCACGAAATGCTAAGAAGCCAGATATACTCATGGAAACAGTAATATTTTCTCGGTAGAGTTAAAAAACCCTGGTATTTCAACGTTTGCAGGAATTCATAAACCAGACGTGTCCATTGCACATACCTATTTACTTGCTCTTTTCTGCCTGTACATTTGTATCATTCTTTGACGGAAAACATCAAATGCATCTTCTTTATTTTCTTCCCCTGCAACACCCAAGCCCTCCCCTGCAGAGGTAGCACCCCTAGGGAGTAAAATGAATAGTTAGAACACTCTGTTCCTGTTACGTTTGACAACGTGCAGAAGAGATCGAAACAACAGCTGTCAACACAGACACAATTCAAGTGGAAAGCAATTCTGCTTCATTTGGGGGAGAAGGGGAGCAGAGGTTTGGTATCTGACATCCCAGAGCAATTCTCAATTCCCACCTCCCATTACGCATGCAAACACCCCCAAAAGAAAATGCTCCTATGGTATAAGGGGAGCAGTGAAGATACAGCCATCTAACAGATCAAATTATTAAATGAACTTTTGTATTAACCACTTTTTATTCATAGTGAATAGGATCCTCCGTCAAAAGATATTAAAAAATCAGACAATTTTTGCCATTTCAAAAATGACAGAAGACTTTGAGGAATGAGTAAGAAACACCACATAACTCTGGATAAAAGATGAAATTTTTAACAAGGGAACATAATGCTGCTTGCTTACAATTTCCAGCACCCAAAGCAAGCTGAAGTCTTGCAGGACACACACTATAGACCAAACCTGGAGTTCCTGCCCTTCCAAGAAAAATGAGCCATTAATTCGTATCTCTTCACCCAAACATGCCAACAGAAGTAGACAAGCCTCAACAATACCAGAACAGCTTTCTGCCCTGGAAGTAGATGGAGAGGAAGACCCACAAGAATGCAGAAATAAAAATAATTTAAAACCATCTCTTTCTTCAGGCTACGTGCAAGGAACGTAGATGGTACAAAGCTAAGATTAATGAAACTTTGCCACAGGAATGATCCTCTGTGCCAGTTTTATCCTCCAAGTCAGCTACATTAGAGTTCTCTATTATAAAGATTTCATTATGTGAAGTAAGAAAATTTAGATTGCTCCGTGTACTGAAATTGGGATTTCTGTGCTATCAGAGTAAAATCTGAGGACCTTAAGTAGAATAAAGAAAAATGACCCTTATCCAGTTTCTGTAATAACAGGTCCACTTAAGCCAAGTACATTGTTGTGCAACTCTAAAAGAATATTCACAGACTCCAGAAAGCAAATTCAACTTTACCATCCACAGCAGAAACCCCGGGCTTTGTTTTTCCTTCGGAATGGCACAGAGTCTGACTTGATCAGTTCGATCAAGCTAAGTTACACTTTAAATTACAGTTAGAAGTGAAGTCACCTAAAAGACCTCCCAAAATTCTGCTTTTTTTCACTTTTTATAGTATGATCTATTTGAAGCAGACTCTTCATTTGCCATTTCCATTACACAACAGCTGCTTCATAATTCCAAAAAGGAAGTTTTAGAATGTGAACTGTCAGACCAGACACAACTAAAGAGTTCATGATTAACTGCGCAGCGAAACTTGTGCCAGGAGCTAGAGAAACAAAACAAAAATACTCATGTATTTGCTCCCATCAAGTTTTGAAGTTAAGACTCAAGGTTCTAACACTGGTGAATGTAAGAGAGCTGCAGACTGCTCTCTCATTGCCCGTTTGCTGCTGAAGAAGGAAATACAGAAAATGCAGTGGTAGCCACTGGACCATGGGGAGCAGTAAGGAATAAAGCAGTATCTTGCCAGCTCAAATGACCAGTGCTGTCCAGGCATGAAGAGAAAACAGAAATCCCTGGTGAAAGAAGATTGTTAAATCACAGACTAAATGTGTGAGCAGAAAGCTTGTCATATGGGTTCAGAGAGAAACAAACAGGTTTTGCCTCCTTATTCAGTCAGGGAGTTGAAGGAGATATTATCCATTCTCCGTGCTGGCAGCAGTGGACACTGGACACAGCAACTTTAAAAGACAAGTGAAGATTCAAAAGCAAAAGTGTATTTTAAAGGAAAAAGCACACTTACCTTCTGGCAGATGCACTTACCTCTTTCAGTATGCAGTGGAATGAATCACACAATTAGAGTGAAAATAAATGTGTTGCCTAAACATGTAAGTACTGTGTATGATAGTCCTAAAGTCTATTTATATACTGTGTACCTGGCATGGTAGCAAGGAGATTCCCAGGATAATACTAGGTGTTAAAAAAACCTAAATACACTAAACAACAAGAAAAATCCAATTGCCTGATGAACAGGGGCACCCATATATCTTTACAAAGTGTCTGCACGTTGTAGCGTTCAGGTTGCAGCCTTTAGTGACGTCAATTTGGGTGGCAAAAAACAGCCACCTTTGCCCAGCCTGGCCAGAAAAATGCATGGAGTCTCCACACTCAACTTTGCTGAGGGCAGAGGCCAGCACTGGAAAGGAAACGAAACACTGAACCGGCCACATCTAGGTGGGTTAGATAAATACAGTTACTATTTGAATCCCAGCCATTTCCAGAGCTGTCACATTGCTGCAGCGTGTTCCCGTTACATACACTTTTACAGGCTCTCTGATTCCTTTTCCTCGTGTACCGAGGCCATGTCCTTCTTGCCAGCCCATCTTCTGGAGCATCTGGAAACCCACATTCCTGTCCGTCAGTTTCTTGTGTGAAAATTCCAAATCTTTTGGTTTCTATGAGAGGAAAAAACAGAAAAACAAAGTCATTTTGTTATACAGGGAGATCATGTATTAAAAACCTCTCAATCTCCCCCTCCCATAAATTAAGTGTTTGAATTTCTGGATACAGAGAAATATCTTCTACACAGCACTTCACTACCTACACAGAAAAAGTCTACCAAAGAGTAAATATCTGCCTTGCCAGTTTAAATATATATATTTTTAAACTGTTTAATTACATTATTAAAATAGCAAAGAATACCCCTTTGCATTTTAAAAGATAGTTATGTTTTTTCACTAACAAATATTGATCTGCTGACTGAATCCCTATGGTAAATACAGAAGCAGTCGAATCACATTTCACCAATTTTTGGAAAATTACAACATATTTTCCAGATAGCAACGCACTTATTTTTTAATTTATTATTTTTTATCAGAAAACAAGATTAATACACAAATGTTCAGTAGTGCTCAAATCACAAAATGTTTCATTTTCACACAGGTAGTTAAAAGATAGCAGGAGACATGGCTCTCCTCAGATTTAGTGCAGTCTTTTTCAGCTTCTTGGGTTTTAATTCGATTTTACGACAAGGACACATTTTCTGATGCTGTCAGAATGCAATGGCAAGCCAGAAGAGTTCTTTACCTTCTTCTTCTTCGTAACTGGGCAACCACGAGGCCTATCATAAGCAATTCTGACAGGTTCATGCACTGCAAATCAAAACAATGACAAAATTCAGCTGTAAAGAAAACCAATTTTAATACAGAACCCTCAAGAGAGATCAGAATTTTTTTTAAAAGAGGGTTTTTTTTCTCCTCTACCACAAAGAATTAATTAAAACATGCATGTATTTTGCTTTGGACATATCATGATGATGGATGATAATCCTAGAAGGACTTCAGATCTTCATTTCCTGAGCTTCTTTAATACACTGATAGAAAACTCAGACTAGACTTAACTGAGGTTATTGTACATCATTTTCATATCACAAACTACAACCTTCACCAATAAAAATCATGATGCAAAGACAAGACATTTGTTAAAGTAACTGCAGAGCACATATAAACAGTTTTAAGCTACTTATCTCTCAATTCTTAGAATATCAGGACCCACGCCTGCTGTGGCCATATAGACAAAACCTGACAGGCCAACCTAAAGTCTAAATATATTTAGTCAAATGCTCAAAATGTGGTCAGTGCCATACTTAAGTCTGTTAAACCTTCCATACACTGATAAAATAAACCCCACAAAAAGTACTACTGTGAGTCTTTTAAGCAGCAGAGAGGATAACATTCATATATACTTAAGAGAATATTTGAGGAATGGTGTTTGACACAAACTTCGCTGTTGCATCATCATATGAAAACTGTTACGCCATTCAGATTCCCCTTTTCCCACTTGATTGAACCTTTAAAGCAAACATTGCATTAATTTTTGTATTAAAGAAGTGTAATTCTTTTAGCCATTAACAATCAGTAACAAAGTACAGAAAAATCAGGAATTCTGTACTGATACCTACAAAATGTCTTTTAAACACTCACCTTTTGGTTCTTCTATGAGGCAAATCCTTTTAGACGCAGGAATCATACCAACTTTCAGAGACTTGCTGCTGATTCGTTTGCGAGGAAATAGGGTACCAGGAGCAGGAGTGGATGCCTGTGTCGACAGATTTGGTATAGCACCATCAGATGATGTGGCTAGCTGCATTTCACCTGCTGACATTTCCTCTCCTGTTCTGGAAATCATCTCTTCAGTCAGGTTTTCCACACTTCTACCTGCTGAGATGTCATCCTCTTCTCCCTCCTCTGCTTGCTCCATTTCCATCTCTTCCAAAGGTTGGGAGATATCCTCCTCAAACTCAGCTTCCTCCTCATTATCTTCCTCCTCTTCTTCCTCCTCCTCCTCCTCCTCTTCTGAAATATCCAAGTTTCTCGTTTCAGGTTTAGCACTCTCCCCAGCATCAGTTGCTTCTGACACAGCACTGAAGTTGATAGATGGGCATAACTCATAGACTTTCATTCGGTAAAATTTGAAAGCAGAACTGTTACGATCCTGTAGAAACCTGAGCAAAAATTACAATGAAAATAATATCAGAGATTTTCTTTAGCAAGACATTAGAAATAAATCTCTTATCAATTTTTGGAATGTGTATTTCCAGGTGTGTTTTTGTAGAACTGCAGGATACCCCAAAAACATGTACCAAGAACAGCAATCATCCTCCTCAGTTCTTACAGGCTTTTATCAGCACTTTTCAACCTGTACTGTAAAGAATTTGGTAGGATTATCTTCATTATACAGATGGAGAAACTAAGACAAGGTGCTACTGCTGGATGCCCCAGAAGGCAAACAGCAGACCCCAGAGGAGAATTCAGGTCTTCCAAATTTCAGTCATGCGGTCTATGTGGAAATAGGTGTATTGATTCTGAGAGGCAGAGGAGGTAACAGGGCTCTGTTTTTGTTGGCACAGTACGACTAAAAGAGAAAAAATCCGTGCTAATTTACACTAGAGTATTTAGGCCATTGTAATCAAAGCCTCACTTGAACACAACAACAAAAAAGCCCAAGAAGTTGCAAGCTGATTACTTAGGATACAAAATAAAAAAATATCAGTGCGTGGATGCATTTGGGAGAAGAGTTTTTCTTTTTAGATACTTCAGATATTCACCATTAATAGAGGTGCTGAGCAGGACAACAGGGAGCATTACTCAAAATCCTCTGTTCCTAAACACATTGGATAAAAGCGTACAACTCAACAAGCAGTAAAAGGAATTATCTCCTTAGTAATTGTTTAGATGCATTTTGATTTTTCTTATCGGCCCGTTGACACAGATAAACGTGTAGGTTACTCACCAGAGGTCTGGGTTATCTGCACTGTTGTCTATGCTGAACTGCTCAATTTCTGGTCCTACCTGAGCAACGAACTTGGCAAGCTTCTCAGCAGTCTCCATTGTTTTAGCATCCACTGCAAGAAACAGAATGCTGGTGATCTATAGCTTCATACAAAATCTGCATCACTGGAAGGTCAATACAGTTGAGAACTACCTACTTCAGCAAAATAAATTATTTTTAGAATTTCCAGTAGAACATTCTGGGCAGTTCTTTTCTCATATAATTTACAATTTAAGATTTAATCTTGAATCTTCACTCACCATCAGTAAACGGAGAGGGCAATGGTGGGAAAAGTTCAGGTGGTGCTAATAAATTCTCAGAATCTGCCCTTTCCTCTGCTGTCAGAGAGGCCTCTGAACTGGCGGCACATTGAAAGGACAAGGTTGTATCGAGGGAAGGATTCTTCTCAGACGAGCTGGTTTCGGACACAGAAGGCATTGACTGGGCCGAACCTTGAAGATGCTTCTCTTGGTGCTTCAGCACCGTTCCAGCTGAAAGCACGGTCTGTGTCCCTGCGGTTGCTCTCCTCACCTTCCTTCCTCGAATACCATGTGGTGTGATAATTCCAAGCCTTTTTCTTTTAAACAGCCTTCTCTTAATACTCGCCACTTTCCTGGCATACAACATGGCCCTGACTGATTCTGTTGCAGATTCTTCCAGGGTTCTGCCATCGCCACTCGCTTCCTTTCCAGATGATGTCCGCCTTTGCATCTCCGATAACTTCAGTCTGTAATACTTGTATTCTAGGCTATCTTCATCAGACAAGAACCTAAATAAAATCATATAAATACAATGAAAGCCTGTGCTAAAGCACAATTAAAATCAACTTCTCAGACCAGAAATTCAGTAGCAATTGATGCTTTTTTCCAGGTGTATACACAAGTTGCTACATTAACCTGCATAGGTTTTTCTCAGAATAACAGCCAACTCCACTTGTAAAGCAGTACATAAAGTATGACAAGCAAATAAATGATGGAGAGTTTCTACGTAAATCATCTGGCTAGTAATTAATCAGCTATGCTGCAATTCACACATGAAGAGATACTGTCATATTAGAAGACCATTACACTTGGAAGTGTCTCAGCTTTCCTTTTCCAGCATTATTCATACAACACCAGCTCCGTAAGTCTGTTACCTTATATATAAACTACATCTGCTTATTATTTCCACCTTGTACATGTAAATTGCTTTTAACACTTTGTATTCGGACTGACATACAGTCATTACTGACAGATCAAAAGGAACATGATCTACTGGAGAAAGCAGAAGCAAGAGGACAATTTGCAGGAATATCAGGAAGTACAATTAGTGGAGGAAACATTTTCAGAAAGTCTGATTAAATATACAATAGGCTTTGATCTTACACCCATTGAATGAAATACTGAATTTAATTGAATATATTTCAAGTATCTTCAGCAGAGAGTGGTATTACGATATACTGTTCAAACACACCTACCAGTATTCAGGACAGTTCTTTTGAGCATTTCTCTCTTTGGCAGACAAGGTTCCTGAAACAATGCTATTCACGAGCTGTTCAATTGTCTCTACGACTTTCGGATCAGCTCGCTGTGGGGCTGTAGGAAAAAATAAAATGCAGTCGTTGTATTATTCTCATCAACAGGATATCAATATGTTGTATCAATATATCTTTGTTATTCTTTAACACACTGACATTTGGATGTTTTCAAAATATTAATACAAAAAGGGCTGCACTTAATACTAGAATAAATTAAAGAAACCTCACAAACTTTTTGACCGTCTTCTCAACCAAACTTAGGTTCTAGAACAGTTTATTATGATAAGCACCACGGTTTAACAAACTTATCCTTTGCCATACTGGGCAAGTTAAGCCATACTTTAAAAGGCAATTATTTATTTCACCAGAAGGGTTTTGTACAAAATAAGTGTATTTGAACAGCACTCTGAAGGGGTGAGATCCAAATTATGAGCCATTCAGTGTCAGTGCTGCAAGACCTCCCTGCAAAACTATCTGAAATTCAATTGGGAAAAAAAAGACAAGTATAGTAAAGAGTAAGAATGCTTCAGAGAGGATGAACTGGAGACAGTATTCCTATGGTCGTTAGTATATAAACAACTCCAGAGAAATATGCCTGCGTCTGATAAAAGCAGTAGCTGTAACATCTCCAGCTTTGCTTATATGCAAATACTTGCTCTGCGATGTAGCCAGTTCCAGTCCTGGGCTCCCTACCTGGAAGCTGTGGAGCTGGAGCATAGGGCAGCTGAGACAGCCAAGGGCACAGGGTAAAAGTAGATTTAAAATACAACCACGTGCAGGAAAGGGGAAGAAGGAGACATGCTTTCATCCATAAAGCTGTGTCCTGGTTTGAGCTAAACAGAACTAATTTTCTATTTAGTGATTTTACTTTTCAGCTGTCTCTTTTAAGTGGCTGAACTTGCTGAAAACCAGTAGCATGTTTTTTCCCAGACAGTGTGAACTGATAAGCTCAAGGCCAAGTGTCTCACCATGGGTGCTGTGTCTGCGCCTACAGCGGGGGAAGCAGACCCAAAACTGACCGAGGTATTCCATCCCA
>NW_010196878.1:0-6085 GCF_000695765.1 Mesitornis unicolor
GCAAACTTGCTGAGAGAGCACTCAATATCCTAATTTCTATACAGAAAATCTCTGTACGCTGCAGCCCGCTGCATTTCCACTGTATGGACCCTTCTTCGATCCCTACCTTTAGCAGATATGTCCTTATCAGCCCCTTCTGAGCGCGCAATCATTTCCTCCCCTCGCTGCTTGAGCGTCTCGTACACCGGCTGGAGCTTCTCCAGGTCCACGGACACGTTCTTGTTCTCGCTGATTTGCTCCTTGATCTTCTCGACCTCAGCGGAGATGGAGGGCGGCTGCCTCAGGCGCTCGGCGATGCGCCGCAGGCTCTCCAGAGTCGGGTCGATCTTGTCGTGGAACTGGGAGGGCGGAAAAGGACAGAGAAGTGGCAGAGAAATTAGGAGGGAAAAGCCCCAAACAACTGAAAAATGGCATCTGGAATTCAACCGCAGCAAGGCTACGTTACCCCCTGCAAATGAAGCACACCACAGCACCTACGTTCACCCACGTTGGGCTGAGCCCAGGCAGGTGCGCAGAAACCCAATCAAATGTGCGTTGTTGACGTGGTTCAGCCTTTGGTACGTGGCAAAAGCCAACCTTCGCTGTCTGCTTTTGGACCCATGGAGATTCCTAAAAACACCTCAGCAACACGGCCCGTGCAAATTACGGATTAATAAACTGTGGGTGCATTTAACCCCTCGTTTTGTTGTCCTCTCCCAAGTGCTTTTGTGGACCCTCCCGGGTCCACACAAGCACTTGGGAGAGGACAACAAAACGAGATTACCTTGTGTGAACAAACAGCCACATCCTTGCTGTTGGAGGGAATCCCGAGCAATACGAATGCGATTACTCGGTGGTTTGTTAAGCGTGAGTATCACACACACAGATAACCTTGTGAAACTTAACCTTATTTTAACCTTACCATAAGATAACCTCATGAAAGAGCCTTCCCACGCTCAGACTTCTGAAAGCCTGACTGTGGCAACAAATCCTTACAGAGGGGATCGGAAACTGGCGATGTTCGGGTCTGATTTTAGGGCACGCGTGTTGCGTTTTAAACTGTCCGTGCGTTCAGCGGGGCTCCCTGTACTCGGGATTCAGTGGATGAGATGAGGCCTTTTAGGACTTGAAAGGAAGGGAACGCGCGTCACTACAGCCTCTCACTCTGGCTCCGCGGCCTGCCTTTGAACACAGTGCAATTAATGCAATTCAAAACCCGAAAAGTTAACTAATGACTCTTCCAGGGCTGTCTAGACAAACATGACATAGCCTTGATAATATATATTTATGTATCTTAATAGAAATTACCATCTGGGCGTTACAAAGCTGTGCTTTGCCATCTGCATGTACATTTACATCTGTAAGTGGGCCTTAAAGTAGTGCGTGAGTAATTTTGTCTTCTCTCAACATCTGTGTTCTTGCTGTTCCCAAACAATGCGTTTTTATCCTTGTTTTCTGCACTCACCCAGTACGTTGAGGTCTATCCCATGCAAAGCGGGGACTCAAATGCTAAGTAAATACCTTGACTCTCCCATGTGCAGCTCCAAATCAGGGGAGGACTGGGCATTTTTGATAAAAAAACACTGAATCTAAATAACGAGGCACCTCTCAGAGGTGTAAATGAGGATGACTTGAAGTATAATGTCATGTCTACAAGCAGTTCAAAAGCAGGATGGTATTTGATGTCACCTTTTATTCCTTAGCTTCTTAAACTCAGTCTGCAGGGGTTGGTAACACGACATTAAGTGCAATGACCCATGACAAATTATTTAGAATATAGACTTGACGAGAACTTTAAGGTGTGTTTCTTTGTTTAGGATTTTAGACCTGAACAGAATACAGTAATTTCCAGTGAACAAAGGGGGAACTTCCAACACACAAAGTCTTTTTGTTCAGGTTCTTGTATGGGTTCGTGTACAGTTCTACTGAGCTCTTTTCTGAATTTGGGGTTGGGTAAAGGAATTCCAGATTGGGTTTAATGATCGTTACCCCGGTACTTGGAATGTGATGGGTAAGAATATCTGTTGGGGTTCGTGGCACAGGCTGATGAGCCTCTGATACGCAGCTTTTATGGACCTGATCCAAGCTTTACGCTTATGGTGGCATTTTGGGAGGTCCAACTTCACTTGCCATGCTCCTGCGTAGCAGTTTAAGCAAGTGTGATGTGATGTTCCTGTGGGTCTGCAACAAAACCCGATGCCATTACCACTGCCAAAGTCCCCTCTAGTGATGGACTGGAAGCAAAGTTTGAGACGTAACCATGCCCAAGTCAACTGATCAGCAGGGGCATCCACATACAAACGAAGTGTGAGCTACTAACACACCAGCAACAGAAAATGGAATGAAGTGGGAATAAAAGCCCATGTTTTCAGACCAGATGTTCCTTTTTCAAGAAGTTACAACATTTCTCAAGTCCAGCAGCTGTAAAACTGACCAATATATAAACTTATAACCCCTTGAGAAGTAGAGAAATCCATGCCCTTAAGCAGTGACTCGAACATTCGCAGGCCATTAGGTTGAACGACACAGACAAAGCGGCAGCTCAGCCCGGATGCACACCTGCAGGATGGCAATGGCCACGCGTCTTTCCATTCGAATGAGCCCAATTATATCTTACACTTAAACTGATACCTGGGTACACTGAGAGATGGCTTCGTCCAGTGCCAGCGCTCGCTTCTTGACGTCCTCCTTGATCTTGCTGTACAGGGTGTCTGCGGCCACGTATTTCTCCTGGATGGAGAAGCCCTCTCCCGGGCTCAGCTCCAGCAGCTGCGGCCCGGTTTTGTTCATCTTGTCGATGTGGGGCTTGTGCTCAGCGATCAGCTCGCGCAGTTGCTATAACAAACCAAGCGCCTTATCAGTTTCTCATGCTCGCACCGCCGCCTTACAGCTGTCCACGCTTCCCACGCGGCCAGCTGGCAAGGAATCCCAAACAAATCCCTCTGTTCTAACGTAAAGCACAAATAACACTGAATAATATCAAATAAAATCAGTGACTGCTCTGCCAGAGATGGTCCCGTTCCAACACGGAGCTACCCAGGCACGAAACAGCGCAATCAGAGATGCTGGACGGTCTGTGCAATGCTCTTGTGGGATGTGTGATTGCAGGTGAAATACAAGATTTTTAACTCTGCAGTGATGCTGGCAACACACACCCCCTCTCCTACTCAGTACCTGTAAAGACACACATGGCAACGACATTCAAAATGTGTGTAACACCACCACGTGCACCCTTGTCACGCTGGTATTTGTCACTGGCCGCAAAGCCTCCCATTGAAGAACATCGCAGAGAGAGGCACTGCGGGATCATCAATCCAAATCACTGTGATTTAAGAGGAGGAAACCAGCACAAAGGAGGGTTGAAGAGATCAGTGAGGAGGACCAAAAGGACACGGAAGGCTGATGGGCAGAGACCTACGGAGCCAGTCTGGCCACAGGACCCCTCTGTCCTCACCACAGCTACCACTTAACTGGCAGCGTAACAAGTAATTAACAAGTAAATAAGTTTTATCTCTGCTGTCGACTCCTTCTCATCATCCACCCCTGAGTAAGCCCAAGCTGTGCCGAGGGCTGTGGGAGCGCAAGGGCACAGGATGTCTTCCAGCTCCCCCAGGGATTTTGGGGTTGTTCACTGCGCCCGTAGATCTGACAAAAGGGAAGGGTCTGTGGGTTTTCAGCCCGGTCCTTCCCTCCAGTTTCATTAATTCTCTCATCTCATTCCACCCTTTTCAGGAACCCTCCCAGTCCTGCGAGGCACCGTCCCCATCCCATTGCAGGGACAGGAGGCACACGATGATGCCCTGCTCCTCCCAGCTCAGTTTGTTTAAGTTAATGGGAGACACAGCAAAGGGCCTGCATCAGTCCGAGAGTAAATAAATCCTCTTCCGCTAAGGTCCTGCGTAAATAAATCCTCTTCTCTTCAACTACGGTCCTGTGTAAATAAATCCTCTTCCCCTAAGGCCTTTCCCTTAAAAAGCAATCCTGATACGGGCTGGCTTCTTGCTCCTCGCCAGGAGGAGAGGCTCAGACTGAGGTGACCATGACTTTCCACAGATCCCTGGGGACAGAACAGCACTGCAAACACAGCCCCTGACCCCAGCTGCTTCTCCATTTGTATACCTCGCACGGAGGAAAACCACCATTAGCAGAGAAAAGGTGAAACTAAGAGCAGCTTGGAAGCTTTTTAGAATAATTTTGTGTTGTATTTTTGTGCACACAGATGATTTGACACAGGACCACAGGAGTGCGCACTGCTGGGTCCAACCCTTCTGCTCGCGCTCTGCCCACAGCTGGGTTCAAACCCCACCGCACGTTATTCACAGTCAGCTCCATGAACTGCAAGAGCGGGAGCGAAGGCAGTCACTGGTGAACAGAGCAGAGCAGAAACGTCAGTAAATACAGAACTGCTCTCAGTTCACATTCAGAGCCACCTCCTTCTTCTTTCCTTTTTGTTTTGGTAGGATAAATGGCTTGGCCTTCCTCGTGACCTACCACTGGGCAAACAATGGCAGTAAACAGGAATTTCAGACCAGATTACGCGTTAGAACTGCCCGGCATTCGCCTCCTGCGTAACCACCACATCTCAGCTAATGGCACAGCGCAGGGAGACGCAGCAGCTCAGCTGAAGGGCTCATCGAGCAGGATGATTAAAGCAGAGGGGGAACAATCCTCAAGTAAAGCCAGGATGATGTGGTTCCTGGTGACTAACCCTGTTTGCACAGCTCATGTTCTCCTGCTTCTCTTAACACAGTGACTCTGCTCATCGTGGACTAACACCAACGAGGAAACCCAGCCTTTACCAGAGGGGCAAATCTCCACTAATTGGTCTCAGAGTAAAGGAGACTTTGCACCCAGGGCTCATCCTATCTAACTCACAGAATCACACAGAATCACAGAATGGCTCGGCTGGAAAAGCCCTCTGAGATCATCACGTCCAACCGTTCCTGTCTACCCCCTAAACCATATCCTTAAGTACCTCGTCTCCCGCTCTTTAAACACATCCAGGGATGGGGACTCCACCACCTCCTGGGCAGCCTGTGCCAGCTTCTGACGACCCTCTCAGGAAAGAACTTCCTCCTTAGCTCTAACCTGAACCTCCCTTGGCACAGCTTGGTGCCGTTTCCCCTTGTTCTATCCCCATCACCTGGGAGCAGAGCCCAGCACCCACCTCTCCACAACCTCCCTTGAGGCAGTTGGAGGTGGTGATGAGGTCTCCCCTCAGCCTTCTCTTCTCCAGGCTAAACAAGCCCAGTTCCCTCAGCCGCTCCTCATCAGGCTTGTTCTCCAGAGCCCTCCCCATCCTTGTGGCTCTGCTCTGAACACGCTCCAGAATCTCAGCATCCTTCTTCTAGTGAGGGGCCCACAACTGAACACAGCACTCGAGGTGCGGCCTCACCAGTGCCATGTAGGAAAGCCCATATGGTGGCCAGCCTCTGCGGCAAACAATTATTTATGTTAACACATAAACATACTTGCCATGAGAAATGACGATGGGATTGGCTGAACCCAAGCAATCAACTCTCATCCCTCTACTTTGTCTATCTTCCCGACTCAGCCGGGTTCAGTCCCAATGGCACCAAGACAGCAAACATCACATTTTTCATGGGCGCTAAGATCAGCACGTGTGGGTGTTTGTGTTCCCTGCCCACGAGGCAGTGTGTCCTTGTCAGCAGGCGTATTCCACCTTCCTTCATTCCTTCCTACAACATCCCATGCCTGCTTTCTCTGTTTATGGGCTTGTTTTCTTCCAATACTGACATCAATGTGTACTTTTAAATACACTTCTTAACTATTCATTTTTTGTGTGCTCAGTTCTCTCACTACAATGGCCATTTTCCTCCCTTCAGTCCTCTTCTGTGCCTATACATTGTTTGCTGCCTTCCCCAGAGGATCTTGTTTGTGTGCAGTTTGGGAAACAGTAGAGGACTGACTGAAAATGTATTTATTTTGTATTACTATTTTAAATAGTTCTTTTTTAATAGATTTATAACTGGGGTTTCAGCATTTAGCACAGTACTCCAGAGAATCACAGCATCCCAGGATGTCAGGAGTTGGAAGGGACCTGGAAAGCTCCCCCAGTGCAACCCCTGCCACAGCAGGATCACCA
>NW_010196878.1:6110-8309 GCF_000695765.1 Mesitornis unicolor
ACTCCACAACCTCGCTGGGCCGCCTGGGCCATGCTCCAGAACCCTCACACTCACAAACTTTGGCCTCAGCTTCAGCTTGAGCCTCCTGTGCTCCAGCTTGGGACCATTGCCCCTTGTCCTGCCATTGCACATCCCAGAGCAGAGCCTGGCTCCTTCCTCCTGACACTGCCCTTTCCCAATGGATCCCCAGGAATGAGGGCACCCCTCAGGCTCCTCTGCTCCAAGCTCCAGAGCCCCAGCTCCCTCAGCCGCTCCTCACCAGGAGATGCTCCACTCTCTCCAGCATCTCTGTGGCCCTGCTGGACTCTTTCAAGCAGTTCCTGTCCTTCTGGAGCTGAGGGCCCAGCACTGAACACCATATTGCAGCTGTGGTGTGAGCAGGGCAGAGCAGAGGGGCAGGAGAACCTCTCTGCCCTACAACCACCCCTTCTCATCCACCCCAGGATGGCCTTGGCCTTCTTGGCTCAAGGGCACATTGCTGCTCATGGGCATTGCTGCCACCAACACCTCAGGTCCTTTCCAGCCACTTGTCCCCTGCAGCGTCCATGGGGTTAGTGTGCCTCAAGTGCAGGACCCGGCCCTTGGCCTTGTTGAAGCTCATCCCATTGGCCTCAGCCCATGGATTCAGCCTGGCCAGGTCCCTCTGCAGAGCCTTCCTACCCTCACCAGATCAACACTGCCGCCAACTCAGTGTCATACTCCAAAAAGGGGAACACACTTACCCTGTGCTCCTCCTGCTGCTGCTTCAAGGTCTCGTACTGCAGCGCTGGCGCGGGGAGCTGTGAGATGATGGTCTCTGTCTCCGTCAGCCACGGCCAGAGCTCCCCGTAGGTCTCCCAGAACTGCTCCACCAGCGACTGCGCCCGCTCCAGCTGCAGGCTCCGCTCCGAGTTCACCTGGCAGACCGCGTCGTACCGCTGCAACAGGCTGCCCATCTTCTTCTGCAAGTAACGCCGACGACAGACAGCAATGTACCCTTTCCCACAATTAGCTTATTTCTAATCGACCTCTGAGGATTACAGCACCGAACCACAGCGGATCAAATTTTACTTCTGATAATGTTTCTACAGTATCAGTGTCTAAGGAGGACAAAATGATCACTGCAGGAGGCTGGCATTTGGCAGAGGACTTTCGAAGTAACCAGAACGTATTTAATGGCAGTGGTATTTACAAATAGCACTGCACTGCCAGGCCTTCCAGTCAAGCCGCAGATGATCTGACTTGGTCTCACTTCCTCTCTGAAGACATTTATCTTCAGGGACTCTTGGCAGAAACTGAGTTTTCCACAGCATTTCTGAACCGAAGCATCAGGAACAATGCACAAAAAGCTGCGGGCTGTGTTGTTTCTGTTAATCTGACAAGAGCACAGGGCACTCTGCTGTGCTTGCAGCTCACAGACTTGCACCAGACACCACAAAGTGTCATCCTCCAGGACAGCAAACATTAATTAATCAGGATGTGTTACCATTAGTAACACGGCAGAACTGCAAGGTTTAAATGTACAGATCTATTGTATTTGGGCATGCGATAATGAAAGCAAGCATCAACTGGTTATATATCTTCTCTGTGGAAGATTGCCCATGTTATCGCTTTGATGAAATATTGTATGTGACAATGCTCAGCAATGCCTTGGAAAAACCAGACACGCAGGCAAGCCATTGAAGGTCGAGTGAAGGATCTTTTTTTGGCAGAAAAAGCTATCCTCTCATTTGTTATGTCTTGCACTAAATTAAGTAGGGAAGATGCTATCCAAGGGACAAAACAAAGCCTAACGCACAGATACATACAGCATTTTTAACCAATGCAAGTATTTAACAGGGACTCACGTAAAACCCTTGTGACTACAGTTTAATAGACAGAACATCTCATCTATTTCAGCATCCCATCTATTTCCAATTCACCTAAATCAAATTTATTGAGAGATGCTGCAGCAGAGCCCAATTAGTGCAGTATTGATGTTCCAGGAGAGCGGTCACTGGAAGGACTGCATTTACACAGCGGATCCAGCCCCACTGTCACAACACAGCCCGAGCCCACAGCCACCCTGCTCCTTAATGCCAACGGGAAAAACCTCTCTGTGGTGTGTGTATATATATAAATAAATAAAAATACATATAAAAATATACATTAGATATAGAAAATGTATTATAAAATACATATAATAGATTATATATCACAGAATCCCAGAGCGTTAGGGAT
>NW_010196879.1:0-7433 GCF_000695765.1 Mesitornis unicolor
ATATTATATTATATTATATTATATTATATTAATCTAGGTGCACACACCTCTGGCAGTCCCTTTCTAAGCAATTCTTTTGCAATATCTCAAGTCAGGTGTGAAGTCCTTCAGACCATAATCTTGGGGCAATTTTGGGAAGCAGGAGTTACCATTTTTATCGTTGTACAAGTCTGCAGATGAAGCTGAAAGACCTCCCAGTGCAATTTCAGAGTCCTGGCTTTGTGGCATCGTCACACATTTTGATCTTCTGGTGAGCAGGTTAAAAGGCAGAGACCTTGGTTAATGGGATGCGTTAATGTTAATGGGAGCCACATGTGGCTCCTTAGATGAGAAGGAGGGATCCAGTTTAGGAGCCCTAGATTTTAATTTCGTATTTCTATTGCTGGGTGATGTGATTTTTCATTGTGTAACTTTTGTCATGGAGAGAAAATAACTCCACCCCTGCCTTTGAATAATCTGGGAGGTACAGGGTGTGTTTTGTAATGCTTTATAAGACCCAATCTCCTTTTGGAGTTGCTGTCATCTGAGTACAGAGCATTTGTGCTTTTAAAGACATCTTTGGGGTTTTGGGGGGTTATATTTTCCATGAGCAATCTTTTCCTTTTTCTTCTTTATTCTTGAAGGTTTTTCTGCCAGTGAAACCATCCACTTCAAATTCTTATCCCAAGGTTTCGAGTTGATTTTCATGGCAGATACAAGCAGTGATGCCTGCACTGATCTCAGACATGGTTCATTTTTATTCTTCTGTATCAGCAGCTATTTGTCACGCTACCTCGCAGTGTGGGACTCACATTTATGTGGTTTGGGGAGATGTAACTCATTTTCTGTTTAATCCACTGTCTGTCAAAGGGAGAGATTTAAGATAGAAGGCTGTGGGCTTTCTGACATAGCTCACTATTTTTTTATATATGTGTATTTATTTATTCGCCATGCACACTCTGTCATTTGTTAGGTTGAGTGCAAAGCAAAGTTGGTTTTCCAATAGGTGAAATTTGAGGGAAAACTCTCAGTGTGGAGTGGGCTGTAGGTGTGATTTTGCCAGGATGCTGGAATATTAAAAATGTCGTGGTGATGTTATTGCTTCGGTTCTGCTATGAGGAAAGTCATAGTAAGTTACTGACCTCTTGTTTGTGCTCTGGTTAAAAGAAATAATAATAATAATAATAATAATAATGATGATGATGATGATGATGATGATGATGCTCCTGCTGCTGCTGCTGCTGCTGCTCTCCTTAGTGCAGCTCTTTGAGATCCAGGGATGAGGTCATTTCCTATGGAGAACCAGGTGGTTGAAGTGTGGTGTTAGCGAGAGCGAAGGTCAGCGTGGGTTTGGTGACACTTGCAGAACCAAAATCCTGGTTCCCCACACTGGGCCTGCTCCTCATAGGCCGTAGATGCTGCTCCTGGGCAGTGAAGTGGATCAGACAAGATCCTGAGCTGGACGGGACCCACAAGGGTCAGGGACCCTGGAGACACCCAAGGTGTCGATGTGACAACACTGAACACGTCAGGTTGGACGGGGCTCTGAGGTGAGGATGTCCCTGCACACAGGCTGGGTGACCTTTAAAGGTCTCTTCCAACCCAAAATATCCTGTGCTGTCAATCTGCCATCACAGCAGGGAAAGCTGTTGTTGAGAAACCATGTTGCCGTGTAGCACCCAGCATCTTCACCTCCTCGCGTCTGGCACCCTCTGCGAGGGCGACGTTCCCGGCCTGGAAAGCTGGGGCTGATTTCGGGAGGGAGGTGATGGAGCGAGCTCGCAGTTGGCGTCGTGCTCAGAGGTGGAGCTGAGACCCGGCCCTGGCCTCCAGGCTGGCACCCGCGTTCACCCAAGCTGTCACCACCCTGCGCCGGGCCGGGGGTGGCGTCTCAGACGCGCTCGGATGACTCACACCCATCCAACGTGACAAAAAGTAGGGATGGATCCTGCCTACAAGAAAATAAGTTGAAAAAATTGCTCTGGATCTCAAAAAAACAATTACGTGAGCGTAGGTGTAATTCTTTCACTGAAAGAAAACGCCTTCAGGAAACGGTCATGGGATGTCAGCAGAACCGACCTCTACCACCCAAACCATCCTAGGGGAGGCTTTGCATGACCAAGAACGTCCTGGTGGGTATTTTAGGCAGTCTCCTTATGTCTGATGTGTCTCTAAATAGGACTTTTGTCTTTCTGGAGTGAAGTTTGAAGAAGAAAAAGTCCTGCTTGCTTGGTACGACAGATTTGCAGCTTCCTGAAGGAGAGTTTGGCTTGGGAATAGGTCTTGTGCAACCAGGGGGTAAATGAGCACAGGTCTCCATGGATGGATGGCTGTTGAGGGTACGATGCAATGGGTGTAATACATCAGGAATGGAGGAGGAAGCTGTCTTGGTCCCCGGGTGTTGCAATCAGAGGATGAAATTTAACTGGGTACAAAGCCCGTAGCATCATTTAGGACTGACGTTGAGGGCAACAGTTGGGTCTCAGCATCCTCTGTGGTCAGCGTGGCTCTGTTGTGATAAATTAATCACAAACCTGAGCCCTTGAAGCCGTCACGGACACTGTGTGAGGTTAGTGTGAAAATAAATATCCTGGAATGAATGTTGCGGATTTGCTTTTCCTTGAGATTTCGGTTCTGCATCACCTGCCGGCAGCCGATAAATTTGAAGGCTCCGCGTGCCACAAAAGATAACTTTCGGGCGAGAGAGTGTGCAGAGCTGTGATGAGATGACAGCAAACAAAAGAATTGGGCTGCTTTACCAGGAAGATCTCAAAAGCGAGGTCTGAAATAACCTCCCGTGAGATTTGGACCAGACGACGATATAAAAAATGCTCTTGAGAGCACTCCCTCACTGTCAGGAGGACAGGCTGCAGGAAGCCAGCTCCGAGAGGTCTTCTCCATCATTTCTATGAGTCAGGACGGTTAGATGCTGTCAGAAGCACGTCAGAGCAGCATTGCTTTTGGGTTAGACACTTGTTATCGGGCTGGAGTGCCGGGCAATTGATGAGATGAATTCATTGATGTTCAGGACAAGGGACGCGAAGGCTGAGAACATTTGTCAGCCTTGGACGAACCTCTGCCCAGACAAAACTTCTGTGCCCTTGTCACTTTAGGGGAGTTTATTGCTTCTTAGTGAACAGCCAGGGAAGAAAAATAACGGATGAAAGGAGGCATTGCAAACCCAGCGGCACAAACCAGGTGAAATGGAAGAGGTGAGCTTCAAACCTGTGGTGTGAGTTGGTTTCTGCTGTGCACGGCTGCATAGACAACTTGTGGGATTCTTAAATCATGCCGTGCCCTTAGCAGCTTCTCCGATTTCTGAAAGCCCAGCAGGGCTGATCTGAAAATCTATCATAATTATTCAGTATTCTTTATTTCTAGATGGACACAGTGATGGTGATGGCTGCAGAGCCACAGTTCCCTTTGCTTTACAGCTGGGGGTTTCAACCAGAAGGTCTGGTTCTCTAAAGCTCGAAGCTATGGTGGTATCTGGTAAAACTTCACCTCTGACTTCTTCAATGTGATTGGAGCCACGCAAAATCTGGGTGTAGACTTGGGAAAAGCTGTGGTTTTGGGGATTATTTAGGTTTGGCTGTTTCCTCTCTGTAGGTGTCTGCAGGAATATGTGCTGATAACTTGCAGAAGCTGTTTGCTGTGTGACAAAGAAACGGTTGTGATGGCACATGTGGCTTATGCGCCCTCTGTAATCAATCCTCTGCATTCTCAACCTGAAACTGGTGGGTTTTGGAAGTCAGGATCTCCCAGAGCAGAAGGGTCCTGTTGAGAGGGGTTTGGGAGGCTGCTGCCAAAGAGGAGGTGCAATAGTAACTGGAAAACACCAGCATTAAATGAAGACCAATAATGGCATAGGCTGAAAGATAAAGCCTAATAGTTATAAGGAGGAAAGAAATGGCTTTGAAGTTAAGGTATCTGGGGATCTGTAAGTGATGTTAAGCCAATCCTGAACCTCCTGCCTCTGTTGCCCATCACTTACGTTGAACCCGGTGCCTTTTTGGGTGGAGAGTGGTGACTCTGTTGTACTCTTTACGGCATTTCCTTACAACAGGTGTGGACACCGCTTCCAGAGACCCCTAAATGCAGCTTCAGCGATCAGTGCAGACCTTAAGTGCTTTGTGGACATCGCCTACATCTTGGATGATAACATCCCAAAGTAGGTAACCATCAGTGATGTTAGTGACCACTGTGGTTGGTGTGGTAGAGCTGGGAGAACCCCTTCAGAGCTGCTGACCCCCACATCCCGCTCAGTTCCCTCCCCTCGCCGACAGCATTTCTAGGTTTCAATGTCTGACCCACATTTAGTGTTGAGGCTGACACCGGCGACGCTGGGAACGGGCGAGGAGCAGGGTCGGTGTCGGGGGCTCAGCTGTCGAGTGCGAACTCCTCACGCTGCACTTACTCACTTGTCAGTACCTCCTCATACTTTGTCAGCGTTTCCAAGTGAAAACGAGGAGAAAAACCTGGATAGGAGTTACCAGAACTTGACGGCGCCTTGCTCGGTGTAAATGTGGCTCCTGCTGGAGGTGCTGGAAGGGGAAGGTTTTTAGGAGATGGGCCAGGAGCCTGTTTCTATCATCACCCGTGGGAAGCTCAGGCTCTGGTCCCAAACCAAACCGCTCCTCGCTGCCAGGAGGAGGAGGAGGAGGAGTCACAGGGACGTAGCTCCTGCGGTTTGGGAACGTGCCCTGCAGATGCCGAGAGGGGAGCGGCGGAGGGAGAGGAAGCCAACAGGTGGTGGGGTTTGTAGAGAAGCCTGGAGGAGAAGAGAAACTTTCATGAGTGCTCCTAGGTAAGCAGATCTCACGTTGGGTTTTGTAGCGATCGCAGCGTGTGGCTGTGAGGTTGTGATATTGGTTTGGATGACGGGGAAGGTCAAGGAGGAGGGTGTCCAGATGTGGGAGCTGGTGTTGGAGATTGGCCTCTACCCCTGCCCTGCAGCAAGGAGCTGTTTCAAGGGAGGGATGGGATAAGTCAGGGTCCAGCTGTGGGAGCAGGAGCTGGGACACTGGGCTGTGATCACAGCTTTTCCAGTGTCTCTGTAGGTGTGAAGCTCGATCCTGACCCCTAAAAGTGCCTACGTCCCCAGTGTGGCCATAGAAGATAGGATCAGAGCTTTGCTGCCTGAGCATTTTCTGCCTTTGAAATAAAGAATAGATATAAAATTAGAATAGAATAGAAAACCTTAATTCACAAATGTTTGCAGAAGGCTTTGAAGGGAAGCACCAAAACATATGAAAAACCCCTCTCTTCACAGTGCCTCCCCATGCTCTGTCCACCGGGCACCAGGACCAAATAAACCTGATGGTTCTACTTTGGCTTTGCCTGCAGAGGCTGGAGATAAAGTTATTCCAAGCTGAAACTGTGATTTTAAGCATGTGTGAAGCTGGTGGGGTGTATTAATTCAGCTGTGGAAGGGAGAAGTAGGACAGATATCTCCCCAGACTTCTGTAAGGGACACATGTCCCTTTTTGGCAGGGACAGTTGGTTTTTTGATGTCGTCTGTCATTAAAATTCATTCTTCTCTTGTTTCGTGGTCTTGGTTGTTCTCTCTGAGGGGAGGGAGGGATTAAAATTGTATATATCGCTTGTATTGCATGAACTCTGTGCTATACGAGTCCTGCTTTGGTTTCTTAACTTCAGAAGAGCTTCACTGTGCCCCACTTCTTACTGGATTTTGCCGTGGATAGAGTGGAAGTAGGCAGGAATTTGGGGAAGTTCTGGGATTTGAGACTTCAGCCGTTGAATGTTAAACTTGGCAGGTGGAAAATGAAGCGTGCCTATAGGGGTTGTAAAGCTACATCAATCCTTAATTCAAATTTTACCTGAACTTGGAGCAGCGAGGCCCTGGCCTCCGTTGTTTTATTCGACTGAACTCGCCATTGCTTGCTATTAAGACCCAGGCTCCTTTTCACTGGAATTGTGTTAAAATCAGCGATTTCCAGAGCCAGGAGCGAGGCGGAGGAAGCAATGACACAAGGTTTGGGTGCCGCTGTTACTCTGCGTTCCTCAGCTGCTCGCCGGGTTGAATCACGGCGGTTTTGGAACATACGGTTGGCGTCTGCATTGAGCAGTGAGTCACTGCCATGGGATGGGCTTTTGGGTTTGCTTTTAACAGCAAAGATTTCTTGGGATAAATGTAGGAATACCAAAGATGCTTGAAATGACGCTGGTCAGGTAGACCCGGATGGGGTCAAAGATCCTCAGGTGGTTTAAAATACCGAACGCCGTCCGCGTTGGTTGGAAGTTCACTGGTGGTTGGGAGTGCAGTTTTATGTGCTCTGCCCGTGCCCGCTCACAAAACAGAAGCCTCGATTTTTTTGGAAATAAAAATTAATGCGCTGCATCGTCTGCTAAAGCGGTAGAATAATTTTGATATGCAGAAATAGCGGGCTCGTTATGAGCGCCGTTAGTTGACCGTAAAAATCTGAAATGGTGAAGCCCAAAAGACATCTGCCTCGTGTCTCCATCTCTAGTTTATGTTCCGCAGACGATGCACCCGTGCCATAGACCTCTGGTCTGTCTCCGGTGCGTTCCCATCATATAAATATACGACACAACGTATGTCTGCAGGGTTGGCTTCGACAAAAGATTGCGGTAATGGTCAAAGGCAGAAGCATTAATACGATAAATAACATTGCATATATCGGTGTGGCAGCTCAAGGCTTTTAGTTCACGTCACATCCTTGTGGAAGGGGGAATGAGGCATCTGAAGGGAAAGAAATTGCCCAAAGTTTGAGTCTTGAACTCCTGGCCTGCTCAATCACCAACAGACATTGCCTTTCCTGTATGAATATAGCACATATAACACAACCAGGACTGATAATGTGTGTTTTAGAGGAAAGCCGTAGAGTTTTCTCTGCACACTTCTGGAACAGAGCAAAATAACCTTGCAGGGGGTGATTGAGAAAGGAAATCTCCACTTCCCAAGCGTTGGCAAGGGGTTGTGTTGCTTCAGACCCAATGGAAATGTGGTTTTATCAGTGCCAAATGCTTTGCCTGCCCATTTTTTGCCCCAGAAGAGCAGAGCTCTGGGATTCTCTCAGACGCCCTCCGAGGACTTGGCTGTTGGGGTTGATTTTGGGCAGAAAACATTCAAAACCGGTAGCGATGAGGCAATGTAAAACCCCAAAATAGATATTAATTGTTGCTGTGCAGGAATGTAATAGCAGCCAGGGCTGGAGTTATTGATCCTCATGGAGTTTGACAGAGGCAGAGGCAATTTTGGGTGGAAATTTGGGAAGTGAATTAGATATGACTTTCTTTTAATAGGGATTTATGGGTCATTTAAGGCTTAATGGTCTCTGTCCAGGGCTGTTTGGCTTCAGGGCCCTTAGGAGGAAAACACACGTCGGGAAATGGTTAAAGGAGAAAGCAGTGAGGTTAAGTAGTGATGTTAGAGCAGAGGATTTATGTTAATTTTGGAATATATATATATA
>NW_010196880.1:0-25770 GCF_000695765.1 Mesitornis unicolor
GTGCATATTCACCTTCACAGTCCTTTGGGACTGCCATGGACTGGAGGGGCCAGTGGCTTCACAACAACATATCCAAATCCTGCAGGGCTGGAGCTGAAAACTGATGAGTCCTGCTGGACCCAGGCTGACTCCATACAGAGCCAGATGGACAGCTTTGCAACTTGCATCCATACAACCAATTCCTTCTATTAACCCAGTTATCTGAGCACACTATTTTTCTGGATAACTGAGCGTTGGACTTTAAGCTAATAACCTCTGTGTCATGGCATTGGCAAGGTGAAATAACAATTGCTCATTTAAAGTTTTTAATGGGATCCACTTCAGACTTTTGTGATGAGATAACATTTACCTTTGGCCACTACTGACCTGGAGCAGATCCAGCTCAATGACCTAAATGGGAAAGCATCTATATCTGCTGTTGAGCATCTGAGCCAGACATTCCCCAGTGAGATGGATTTACAGTCCTTAATCCTGCAAATAAATCCAGAAAAGCAGAGTTTTATGACCAGGCTGGTACTTGCTGAAGTCTGTGATGCTTCTATAAGAAGGAGCAGGGACCACAGGTCAGGGCTTTCAGGAAAAGGAGTTTACACATGTCCAGTAAATTCAGAATGCTGCCGAACACACTATGATCCAGATCTCAGGGTTCTCAGGCACAGAAAGTTAGGACTATGCATTGCAGTATCAAAGTTTGATCTTTGCCATTTGTATCTTGGTAAAAGCTTAAAACTGTCCTGCGTGGCCTAGTTCACAAGCTAATTTTGGTTTCTAGTCACATCTGCTTGCTCCATTTGCTCTTATGGATCAGCTAACTGACCCATGATCTTCCTCTCCTCTCCTCTCCTCTCCTCTCCAGTGGGAAAATAATTTCAATTCACATTTACAGAAGTTTCATTCATAATATGTTTTTCTAATTTCCTAATTTATAAGGCACTATTAAATTAATACTACCTCCATTAATCTAACATTACTTGGACTCTCTGTATTCCTTGGAGAAGACAAGAGAAACATTTTAATTGAGAGCCATTCTATTTTTCCTCATATACATAGACATGGTCTTCAAAATCTGAAAGGATCCTCCAAATCCTATTACAGAGGGAGAGAGAGAGATATTTTTCTGCAGTGGGAAATCCAGTACATTTATCTTAGACATCTGTCCCACTCTTTTGTGTTAAAATTCTTGCATGTTATTTCCTGTTAAACTTTCTGACCAGGTTTAGATCTCCTTTGCAATGTTTTTGATAGATGAACTTTTCCTTTTTCTTTCATTTCTTATGGCCCTCGCTCCAGCATGCCTTAGAAACCAAAACACATTTGCTCCCCTTCACTTCTCTCAATCAAAATTATGTAGGCATTACATAAGAGAGGTAGCTATGGTTATAAAGAGTCCTTCACTCTGCAAGAAGGAATCTTACACTTTTCAGTACAATAGGATTGAAAAGGACCTTGTTTTTTATATCCTGTCATCTGCTGCCGCACTTCATAGACTCCGCATTGCAATCACGCTACGTGTTTTTGTTTCCATTGCCCCTTCTGTAAGAATGTTTGAGAGCTACTGCCATCTAATTGTTACCAATTTTGTAGCCTAAATTTTTCATGACCAATATTTACTTTTTTGTTGTTGTTGTTATTGCTGGGACAGGATGCTCTTTTTAACTAAACAGCTTCTTTTTTTTTTTTTCCTCAGTGTTTCTACCTGGGTCATTATTTCCATCTCTCTTGTTCAGGAGGATTGATGATTTCTTGTATCAATTAATTCAGGTTCTGTCATGTTGATGTTTCTAGCTTTCTGCAATAAGACAGGTACTTATAAAATGCCAGGACTGCAAGGAAATTGTTCTGAAATACTGCAGAATTCTGTGTTAGGTACACACACCTGTCTCTGTGCAGTCTGAAAAGTCACCATCTTTAACATCTTCATTCCCACACAACCTTCATGTCTCCACATTGTCCACACTTTGCAGATGGGAAAGCAAGGTGAGGTCTCAAGTCGCAGAGGGAGCCCCCGATGGACCAGGCAGCCTTGGCACACAAAGGCCTCGGCTGCTGGAATATCCTCCCTCCCTTCTGAAGTTTTCGTGGTTGCTTAAGGGATTTGATTCTCAGTCCTCATTAAATTAAATGGGATGAGGGCATCCAGACATTTGAAGTTGCTCTGAAAATCTCAGCTGTAAAAGACAGCTTATTAGGCCATTTCCCCCATATCTTACAAGCAGAAAAAGAAATCCATTGTGAGTGAATGAGAGAGGCCAGTACATCATCATAAATAAGAGAAATGGCTACTACTTTGTAATTCAATTGTAACTACGTATTAAATTTAATAATGCATACACTTTAATTTCATTTTGCTCTTATTAAGAGAAAAGAAATTGGCCCAGGCAAGCAAGCAAATAATTAAATAGAAATATTAAAAAATTCATGAACAGTATGGAGCTTAAATGTGTATCACTTTTATAGTGGCAGACATGATTTAGAAGCCGAGTCCCTAAAAATGAAGCATTCTTCAAGCTTTTGAAAGCTCTCTAGGAATTCCAGCATCAGAAATGAGTTTTCACAGTGCCAGTATCTCTAGAGACAGGAGGTTGCTTATTATTTCATGGTCCCCAGCATGGGCTATATTAAACATAGAAACACTGAGGGAAAGTCTACACTAAGTGATAGAAAAGGCTACAGCAGAGTGCTGGAAATACCTGAGCTCCCTTTAAATTAACTACCTGGGATATCAGCACCCTATCAGCAGGGAAAAGGTAAGACGTGCTGTTTTCCAACACGTATGGGTAGCTGAAGTAGCTGCTTTAAAACACAAGAAAAATCACTACAGTACCCTGCAGCGATTGCCCAAAGGACCAGCCCTACCCAAGCAGATGAGGCCCAACATTTAGGTTCTGAAAATAGAGATGTCACGAAAATCACTGAGACAAATTCCAGGGCTCTCTAGAGGCCTCCTTACTACAAGAAATTTGCCTGAAGAGCTTGAAGCAAAGCCAATGGAGCTGATTTCAGCCAGTTTTGTCTTTATAAATACATCCAAACTTGACCCCTTTGAGGCCTCTTCACATTCACTGCCCAACGATTTTTCTGAAGTCCACAGATCTCTTTTTCCACAGAGATATGACTTCTTCATCCAGAAAGTTGTCTGTCCTCTCACTGAATGGAAAGAACAGACAAGAAAAGGGCAGGGCACATTCAAATACATGATGAGAAATATGTACTTAATTTGACTGACCTCTCACTTTTATGCCTGTTTAAAGCTTTCTTATTCTTATTCTTGTGATAGATAAACATTATCTGGATGTTCCAGATCAAATAATTGTAAAAAATAGAAGTCTTGACATTGAAATGGCCAGAATTATCCTATTAAGGAGAACTGAACATTATTTCTTTAATAGTCCTAAGACATCTTTTATATTTAGAGCACACGAAATGCTATTGCAAGGCCAGACAATCTACAAAAAAGAAAATCTTTGTTTCTTCAGTGTTATTTCTGCAAAATCTGTTCACCTTGATGGCTGAAATAAGCTTACAGTATTAATATTCCTCTCTATTTCCTTTCTTCTGCTGGGGAACATTACATTACATACCCATTCTATCTGCTGATTTCAAGTGCATGTGGGAAAGGATATCCTTCTGAAACTTCCCCAAAACTATGACCTTTTCTGCTTTGGAATAACTTCAGTTCTGCTGCCAGTGACCCACACAGTACACAGGCACTTGGGTAAAACTACGTAAACTTTGCCTTTGAGTCTTGTTTTCCTAGTGTCTGCGCTCATTTGTATCTGGAGTCATTGCTTTGCAACCTAGAAGGGCTAGGAATTTTTATTTCAAATGTCAAGAAACAGGAGCACCAGAATTGAATAACTACTACTGGCTTTTACAGTTGCTACTAAATTGGGTAAGATGGAGTGATTAAAAGCAGCCAATGCAAATATGAGAAGAAGTCAGGAAAAGTAAACATGCAAAAAAAAGCCAATCTTACTGGATTCTGTTAGGGTATCTCCATAGCAGATAGGGAAGAGTGAAAGTATTAATGCTACACAGAGGAGATTAAAAATGGCATGAGGTTAGAGCATTGAAGATTAAATATGTGGCTATGTGTAATATTCCTTAGCAAGTGGAGCCAAAGGGCTAGCAGAGGTGCAAGGGTCTTTTAACAGGGAGGAAGCTGAGGAGCTGCAGTGCTGATGCCTACATTGTACTGTAGGGCTGGAAGGTGGGTTTGGTCTCAAAAGAAAATATGTGTTGTGTTCACTAATGACAGAGACAAACAACTGTCTAACCACTGACAAAGGGGTGAGTCTAGTTTTGAAGCATCAAGGCAGAAGTGACAGCATGGGCTAGACAAATGATGTCTGAGATTGTTGTTGTAACTTTGAGTGAAGTCAAAAGACTTCTCACCTGTTCTGCTGGGTAGGGTGTTACTTCCCTTAGTGACATTGTGCTTTTTTGCTGTAGGATGCCTAGCTTTGACTGGTTACTTGCTACCCAGTGCAGAGGATCTGGGAATAAATCATAATCCCTGATTTAGTGCCAATCTCTTAGGATCGCTTCAGATTTCCAAACAGGTAGAATTTATCTGTGGCAATACATGGCCTGAGCCTGAAATAAAGCATGATATGACTTCATTTCAGACTCAGTCTTGTAGTGGGGACAAACCATATGAGGGTGACACAGCCAAAGGCAGATAACCAGAAACATAAAGCCATGGCTCCTGCCCTTCACAGGCCAGCAAGCAGAACACAAGGAAATCCTTTTTAGCAATCACAGCAGGAATGATATTTTTCTGTACTTTATCATCCCAGTGAGAAAATCAGGACAACCACTTTGTGTTGGCAACAAGCCTTGCCACCACCTAGGCCTGTGGTTGGCTTAAAATGTCAGGATGTTTGAAGTGTTCTGCAGAAAAGCCAGTATTTAAATGGATATAGGGTCAGATTCAAACCTTCCTGGAACAAATGGGACTCTCATCTCTTTATCTAAGTGGGTTTCAGATCAAGGCAACACAAACTAATTTGTCCCAGTGCCTTTGGAAACCTCCATTCAGAGGTTTATGGAGGTTCATTGAGAACTGGAGAACTGGACCACTGTCTCTTAAGAGATGCTTTGTCACTAATGAGAAAAGTTGAGATTTCAGCTATTGCTGAATCATGTTGTTATTTTTGTACTGGACTTAACTTCTGGAATTTATTAAAAGTAGCTTTTTATGGCCAAAATGAATACTGTGTGCTTTTCCAAATGCCCATGACTGTTCAATTGTTACCAACAGGGACCTACATGAACAATTTTTGGGGAATCTGGGTACTTCTGCTGTCAAAGTGAAGCAGATGGGAATGAGGTAGTTATGGAAACATCTATAGTTAGCAGAAGTCAGCTAGGTATATATAAACATAGGGAGCTAAAACTGTCTGATTGCAATGTTTCCCATTTTTATAGTCTCACCACTACAGATCCAAAGACATACCAATTTAGTAAGGTATGCCTGGTCTATTAATTAAATTTACTTCTTTATATACTGTGAGGCTGCTGGTAGAACAAAATGTCAAGTCTCGTCTTTTCAGTCTGCATGCAGATACCTATTTTCGGAAGAAACTGGCAGTTTTTCTATTAAGGATGATTTTTTTTCTGTAGTTTGTGTCAATAGGAATCCAACCTTATCCCTCAATGTTTCAATATACAATTTTGAATAGGACAACATTTGAAAAGATTACAGCATATTAAAATCAAAGAATATATTATCTAGTGACACATACTGGTATCTTCATGGGAGATTTTTGTCAGCATGTAAGTTACTGTGCCTTGAAAAATGCATTGGAAACAAAATAAAAGGTCTTGGAGGATTTGTTTTACTTTTAATAAGAGCAACTTACTAAAATAGAAAGTTTCTAAGAGAGAGGTATCAGTAATCATTTCAGACGGCTTAAAAAAAGATATTCCCTTTCCACGATGCACAGACAAGCCTGTGATGACGTTTGCTGCCTCTGCAGTTCTGGAAGTTGCGAGGCTGAAATCAGTATGTCTTGTAGCTATACCAGCTCATAGTGACATAAATCAAGAGCTTGCTGAAGTTAAAATGGTGTATCATTTCGCCATGTCTATGCTCATTGTAAATTTATTCCTTACCATATTTTATTTGGTCTAGACTAACTTTACCTCTTCTGAATGTACTGGTTAAATGTGACTCTGCTTCACATCCCAGCAGATCTTGCTTCAGAATGTTTTCTTGACTTCTATTCAGTATTTTTTATCTCTTAGATATTGTTTCCTGTGGTTTTCATTCACTTTCCTTGCTGTTTGTTTTCACTGGTAACAAGAAGAGAGATGTATAGTTAAATCCTCTCTGGATTTGCCCTGGATTTCACTAGCACAAGCCAGGAGCATGATTGGGAGAGACACAGAGATTTAATACTCTTCCCACTGAGTCCCTGCCCCCTGTAGTAAGACAGTAAACAAGTGCTTTTTAACAGCAAGCTCTGATCTTCCTTCTCTTCGAGTTTGTGCTTATCCAACAACTGCAGACTTTGATTGCTGAAGTGAAATGTCAGAAGCAACCCCCTTCATCCCCCCAAACACAAGGGACTGTCATAGTCCTGTCCCTGCTCCTCTGCAGTGAATGCTGCAGGTGGTCATGTTAGACAGTTTTTCCTTTTCAGATATTTTAGTAATTTCCTTGATTTAACAACTATTTTTGCTGGAGCTAACAGAAGAACCAGTTCTGCAGAGTCTTAATTTGTGCTGTAATTTGCCTCCTTCCTCGTATAAGAAGGGGTGAAAAAAGACAGCAGTGTAGATAGCAGAGTTGTTAAATAGTACAAAGAATTATTATAAATTCTGATCTAGATGTTAAAAGGAAATAGCATCATGGAACTAACTGTGATTCTGAAATAACAACTTGGTTTAGCAGTTAATGAAAGACTGAGATTGCAGCATTTACACTTGTGATTTTCAAACAAACACCCTGTCTTCCCCCTCACACATAGCTGGATCCACAGTCCTTGTCAGACCCATAATACCACATAAGCTTTGTTAATACTCATCATTGCTTCCAAATAAGACCCCGGTAGAAGCTACATGGCATTTCAGTATTTAGGAAAAGCAATCCGGTAATTGATCTTATACCAAATATCTGTATTAATCTTATTTTAAATGAAGAATCTTCTAAGGAAAACTTGGGGATCATAGAAATCCCAAATTTTACTCCTAGAGATCATTAAAACTTGCCTTGCTTTGCTCTATTTGAGGCACACTCAATCAAAGGATTATACTATATATAAGCAGCTGGATACTGCCTCCTCTTTTCTATCAGAATTGGGATACTTAGACCAAACAACACAGAGATGGATCAGCAGTGATGAGTATCAGCATCTGAGCAGTTTTGGGAAGGTGAAAAGTACTTCAGGTCCAAATGTGAGAGAAGTGAGAAAGGAGGGGGCTGATCTAAAAACTGTAAATGTCAGTGTTATATTCTTTGTCTCCTGTAAAATGGGGAAAAACATTCAGAAATATTTTGCATTCAACTGTGTGGAATAAGTTACAACACTTATGCTTGACAGCTTAAGTTCAACTGTGATGTAGTTCAGATTAAAAAGGAAATGTTTGACAGATTCATTCCAGTACTTGGATGTACAGCAAAAGGTCTCTTGTGCCATACTCATTCCTTTGTATGTAGTGTGGTTTGGAAGAAATATTCTATAGAGAAAGCAATCAAAACTAGAAATATCAGCATTAAACTGGACACTATCATTCAAAAGCCAGCCATTTGCAGGCTGTAGGATTTATGTTTCAGAGTGACATGGAGGGCAGCTTTTTTGTGCTTCACTTCTGTTATTTGGTTGCATGTTGCTGTGGGAACTGAATTCAGTATTCTGGATGGACCTCATGTTCAGACCAGTGGACATTCAAATCCTACACCTCTTGAGAAAAAAAACTGGAAATCCCAAACACCAGTGGATTACAGTGGATTGTATCAAGGATGTAGGATCTGCTCAGAGTATTTTTCACTGCTTCAGTATGCAGCACTAAGTAATTAAAGCAAAGTGTTAATTTAAATAAGTCATCTTAGAGGGGTTTGGGGGAGATTTAGGCTGGAAACAAACACACAAACACACACAAAAATCCACAGTGATAGTTGCAAAAGTTGCCCCCTGCATCAACAATGATCCAAATGGAAATCAAGGCACTTAGAGTAACTGATAGACCCCTTTACAGTGATAGGATGTAAAATCCCAGCTGCTCACATGAAGAGCTTTCTAAGATATATGTTACAGTTCTGATTTCTTAACAAGTGTTTCTACAGTTTACCAGCTGAACGACAACTGATTGGTGCTTTAAAATATTACTAGCTTGAGCTAACTTAATAAAACCAAGTTTTCCTTTAAATATATATTTATTATGGAAAAAGGAAAAAAATAGAGAAAGAATAGATAGTGGAAATCCTATGCAATTGCATAAATATCTTTCAAGGGGTAGTAAAATCAAGGCAAAAACTTACAGTCTTGTATCTATAATTTAAATGACCTCACTGTGAAACTGGCATCCTGCCAATTTAGTTCTGAAATTAAATCAGACAAAGCAGATGTTAGGTAAAAGAAGATGAATCATCCATCATTACCTCATGTGTTTGTTTATAGTTGTATCCAGTTTTCCAAAACTATCACAAATAGTTGCTCTTACCCCAAAAGACCTCACAACTGGACATCCAAATTGTGCACTTTCTTTCCATTCCTCAGTTTGTTTCTACTTTCAACTGCTTTTCATATGGATGTCTTTTCACCTGGAAAGTGTTAACTTAAGGCTTGTAAGCTCAAAGCCCACAGCAAGGACTTTTTTTTTTTTTTTAAATATAAATTGCTCACAGTCCCTGGAGTTAATAGCCTTATCCATCCCGTAACCATTTTGGCTGTGGTATTGGAGACATTACAATCTGATGCATAACATTCAGTCTGCAGTCCTAATGGGCACCAATGTATTGCCCAAGTAATATTTATCTTTTGCAGCAGCGTTAATAGCGCAACTGTGGAAGCTATAAACTGCACGGGTGGAAGTTACAACTGTGCAACGTTTCAGGGAGGGATTTGAGCTGACCATTAGAGTTCCACAACCCATCCGTCATTTCTATAAACAGGAAAAAAAAAACTAAAGTCCAAATCATGATGATAGAGACTGAAGATAAAAGATAAAAAATAAAAAATTGTAGTCCTGGGAGTGACTGTTAACCTCTGAATTACTGGCAATATGTTGAACTGGCTAGTTTATCTACCTGATGAGGCAGAAGACTGAGAAAACCAGATTTTTAGGGATAAGATTTAACATATTTTGAATGCCCTCTGCTTTATTGACAGAAACTTCTGCTTTTCTAGGGTTGAGAGAGAGCCAGGGCTGAGGTTCGGGTTGTGAGCTCTGGCCTGTGTTGGCTGGTCCCTGCGAGTTAGCATCCGGATAACCAGCAGCTCCCGCCTTCCTCTGTGGTAGTGTTGCTAGGCAGTTGCTAAGGCTGCTTTTGCTCCAAGGTAGATGATCTATCTGTTTTCTGCTCCAAACTGAAGGGATTTAGGGATGGATTATTCTCCCCAGCCTGACCCAGGTGCTCCTTGCTGACGTGCGGGAGGCTCCCTCATTGCTGCACTCTGGTGAAGGTCTGCATAGCTCTAACATCTGAGGTGGCAGCTTGGATTAGAACCAAACTGCAGCGGGAGACTCCCAGGGACACAAGGAGGGATTTTCCCTGGGGATTTAATTCCTCAGCATGAAGACTGGGACTTCTTCTCTGAGGTAGCTGGCACAGGTCAGTGTCAGAGTCCAAACACTGGTATCACGCAAGCAGGAGGGATTGCTCTGCCTGGGTTTTCCTAGGTGTTATGGCTGATTTTGTTGTTCTAATGATTTATCTAGAGTTTCTAGTTATACCCAAAATAGTTTTCCCAAAATAGTAAAGAGAAGTGTCTTTTATGCCACAGATGGTAGCTAATATTCCTTTAGTGATTAACAGTGTTTTCTGCAAAGAATGTAGAGCAGGGCCAGGGTGGTCAGATCTCCTATGTCCCACCACTGATGACAGTACTCACTTTTTCTATTGCCAAGCCATAGCTCTGAACCTGCATCTGCCTTATATAGGGACAAATGAAATGTGCAGAACACATCCACATCCTGAAGTCCCAGTAACGGTTTTGATAAAATTTATTCTGGTAAATTGGATTCAAGAGATCTGGGATTAATTCTCAGTTCAGCTGTTGCCAGGTTTTTTTGCTGGATATATATCAAATGAGCCTATCTTGCAACAGTTCTGTGCACTCTCGGGTAGCTCACTTAATCCACTTTATGGTTTGCTTCCTCCTCAGCGAAATAAGGCTAATACCCTATTACCTGCCTTAGTAGAGGAGCCAAAAGCCATTACTGAATATGAACTATTCAGGTGTTTGGAGAGCTGTGATACACAGAAGAGTCTATCTGTATTTTTTTTCTTTATTGAGTACAGTTATATTTTCTAAGGGAGTGTTCAGTTTTCACATTTTATTCTGGAAGAAATATTTCACATGGCCAAATCATTCTTTATCATGTCAGTTTTTCACAGTCCCTTTCTAGGAAGTCTTATTTTACAGAGTTTTCTCTGTTCTATCTCTTAATGTAGTTGATGCCCTGCTGGGTGCTTCATCACTTCTCCCCACTTCAAGTTTTCAGAATGGCTTTCATTTCCCCAGTGAATTATCATGATCTCTGGTGACAGCTGAGAAGATGCAACAAATCAGAAATGCTTCCTCTGTATCTCCAGCCACAAATTTGCAGTTTTTCCTTTCTCTGTGATTGCTACATAAGTTGATTCACTTAAAGTGCACATAGAGTAAGGTCAAGCAGGGGCTTTTGACAAATACATTGGTCTTAAAGGTCTTTTCCAACCAACACCATTCTATGGTTCTGTGGTTCTGTGGTTCTATGGTTCTATGGTTCTATGGTTCTATGGTTCTATGGTTCTATGATATTGAGGCTCTTTGCATCTGGGAATTGTTGATTTCAGTTTCAAAATGTTTCCTTTACTGAAATCATTGCAGTTACCTTACTGAGCATGAAAAGAGCTAGCTGGCAGAGCTTCAGCTTGCAGCTTCCTATCTCCAAAACAAGTATAAGACCAGCCAAAAATGATGTGGAGAGGTTGCCTTGACAGTTTTTTGCCTGAAGGAAAGCTTAGCATTGCAGAAATTATTTTTGACTGGTCCTTACAAGCTTCCAGCGATGGAGATGGTCACTGCCTGTGAAACAGATCACTACAAGTACATTCTTGGTATTGGACATCCCTGGTGATGTGCAGATGTTGTTGCTATCATTCTCTCTGTCATAACACCATCCATGTATCTCCACCAAAATAATTTTTCCTTTAGTGTTATGCAGGCAAGAAATGAGAAGACAGATCTGGGTACCAGGTCAGTGGCTTATGTGAGGTGACTGCTACAAATAACATTTAGTAGATTCAGTGAGGACAGCATTAGCCTTAACTTAAGAGGACCATTAGCCAGTGACAGCTTTTTTGCACTTGCTATTGTAGGATAAATTTCTAATCAGTTACTCAAAAAGGAAACATCTGATGGGCATGTCTTTGGGAGACACTGTGTTGCTGGATAGATAACAGATAAACCTAATGTAGAACTTATGCTTCTGTTGGATCCTGGATCGCCAAGCATGACAGAAGAGTAAGTCAATTTGCTCATGGTTTACAGGTGAGAGTTGTCCATTCTGCCAACTCACTTTCTTCTCAAATATTCCTCATAGACCTTACAAAGCTTTTTCTCAAGTGGAGGTTACCTGTTCCCAGTTTTGTCCCCCCATCCCAGGCAGATTTCTCTCTGAAGGTGTACCACAGTTATCCATAGCAGATTCCATGCTCACCCTAGTGATGCATTCTTTGCTAATGGGTTGTTTTAGAAGGTTTGGATCTTTGGAGTAAACTATTTGCACTGGGATTGCTTTGGAAAGTATAGGCTTATTACAGAAATTGGTCTGAAAAAGAGTTCCTCTTACTCAGTTGTGAAATTATGGGTAAATGAGGAGAAAGCTATAAAAATATACATACATATGTAAAGACTGAAGAAACAGTGTGATTTGGGGGGTGAGAGAGGGGGGAAAATTAGGGAGTAATCAAGTGCCACTGAGAAATAAGAAATTTCAACTGGCTGTGGATTACATCAGAGTAGTTCAACAAAAGAAGCAATAGAAAGTCTGCTAATCACAAGCAGCTCAGTTCTGACAAAATATGAGCTAGTCAGTAACTTTATCTTCTTGCTTGTTCAGCTAGGACACCCTTGCCTCTCTAAATTAAAATATATAAGGTGTGTATGGCAAGAGCTATTTTTTTTTAGGCTCCTTACATTAGTCAGAGGAGAGATACAGGCACCTCTAGTGCTTAAGAGAATGGGCAAAAGCAGACAGGTTTCTCAATCAATGGGCAGAATGTCCTCCAGAAGGTGCTTCTCTCTCTTCATTGACTGTTAAGAAGAGCCTAGGAAAATTAGTCATTTTGGAGGCAACCTTACGAAACAGGGACAGTTTAATAGTATGCCTCAGTGCTGTTGTACCTCAAATCCCTACCCATCAGATGTGCCTTTTCCTCAGGAAAGAGTAAAATTTTATTAAAGCTTTTTTCCTGCAAGGTGATTTGTGGATGTTAAGGATGATTCAGCAAAACACTTAATTACATGTCTCAGCCTATCCCTAATTAGCAGAGATCTTAAATTCTTGTACAATACTAAGCCTATCCTTGAATTCAGCTCCGGCTTATACTTAAACTAATGAGTATGCCTGGTGTAAAACAGGTAAGTTATGCAAGTGCTTCAATTGCAAAACATGTAACTTGCCAAAAGGCACACACGATATCTCTGGTACCAACAACAGCTGAACCTACAGCAACAGAATTTCTTCTTAATTCTATAATCTCAAACTACCCTTTTCTAACTAAGTGAGCTTCACCTCCTTCCCTCTTCCACTGTATGGATGTGAATTTTCTCTGTCTCCCTGATAGTGGAGCATTGTTCTCTGCCTATTACTGAGTGTTTTGTGATAAAGAATGTTTTGAAATGTAGAAGCTTGAAATATCTTTGGGAATCTGTTTCTCTTCACTGAACTTTATTGAACTGGTCTGCCTTGTATTTCACTCTGAGAACGGCTGATTCTCTTTTTCCCAGGCTTTTGGAGTTCACTTTTCAAGTGTGGGGAGGTCACTATCATTGGCTTTTTTCCACCTCTGAGTGCCTGAGTTTCTGCAGGGGAGAACACAAATTGTTAATAGTGAAAATTGCTCAATATCCTCTGATAGATGGCAGCATCCTTGCTCCATGACTCTTGGTACAGCAAAACACTTAAGCTGAAGAGATTTTAACAATCTATTTTCTCTACTGGAATACACAAGTTTTGTAGTAATGAACAGCCTTCACACCAAGGTCAAATCAGAATAATTGCAACTAAACAGATTTGTTAGTGAAAACAAGGCTGTATTATTTGATAAGGGAGTAAGAATCAGGGTTCTTCTGCACTCTTGCTAGTTTTAGCCTTTACTGAGAACTTGCAGGAAACTTGGATAGTGGGAGATTCACTCATCCTTCTTCTTTTTCTCTTCACATTGCCCAATGTAGGGGGCACAGTCTGGATCTTGTAATGGCAAAGGTCCTGTCGTCACCATTATCCAGATACCCACACCGTGTAGCTGGATCCAGCCCAGTGCTATGAATAGTCCTCAGTCAACTGAGTCTCAATCAGACTTTGTTCTGTTTAAGGCATGGATTTTGTACCAAACCCATACACAGGCTGGTTGCCTGTGACAAGTAGTAATGATATCCTCCACCCTTGGCCTCCCAAACCTGGCACATCACTTGGTTTCATAGAAAAAAGTAATTATCACCTTTTTGTGAAACAGCAGAAATTGGTTGTGACAAGAGATGGGATGATGGTCAGAACCACAACAGTGTCTCTACAGGTGCTAGTTTTATTTATGCAACCTGGGTTAAACTGACTATCAGATAGATGGTTTGTGGAAAATTTTCTCCATTTTGGATGATAAAAAGCTGGATTTTTTTCCTCTTTTTTTTTCCCATCTCTGTAGTTTGGGGTATAATCCACTACCCAGGAAGAATAGGGTATTTTCACCTGAATGCTTTTGTGATTGAAGGAACGAAGTCCTCGACCTCTCCTGTTCTGCTGAATTGTGTAGTTCTGGTGACTTTCAATCCTTTGTACTTTTACATTGTTGCAGTGTGTAAAGATGACTTGTGGAGTGGAGGTTTTGTGGGTATTCCTAGACCACATATATCTCCATAGTTACCTGCAATGGCAAAGACTGAGTGGAGGCCCAGCTGGTCTCATCCATCCTGTGTTCCTGGTATACCTATATATATAACCCTACAAGCAAAGAAGCAGAGAGTTATTTTCAGAAGTTCCTCTGAACATACTTGCTTAAATTCTGCCAATCCAGCCTCAACCTTCATTTCTGACTGGAGATGTCATTCTTGCAACCTGTTCTATATAACTGAGTGGCATTGCTGTGATTTTCCTTCGTGATGTGTTGTGCTTACAGATTTTTAAACAGTACAACCCTTTGACCTGGACAGAAAAATGAGTGGATAAAATCTTAAAGCATCGTACAGGCTAATCTTTAGAGTACTTTGCAGTAAGTCACTACATAGTGCTAGTTGTCACTCACAGTATTAGTTGCCCAGCCAAGCCATCCAAGGTGGGTTTTTTTTAATAACAGGATTTTAAGACCAGAGATGTTTCCAAATAATTTTATTATAATGCTTAATGAAATGAGACTATCTGCTAGGAAAACAAACAGCGCTGCTCCACTGCTCTGGAGATCTGTGTAGCATGAGTGAGTTCACATTTGAAATAGATCCAAATCACCTGACATGACTAGAAAGTGTTTATAACTGGTTTTTGGGGTAACAAGTGTCCTAGAGACTTCTTAGTAACTTCACAGTCTGCTTCCTCTTTTTGACCATACGGCTAGATCCTTTTCTGAGTCCTGCAGGCTGTGCTGGAGGAGAAGCCCAAGACTGGTCAGGGGCCGTCCATTGGGATGTGGCTCACCCTGGGTGACACGGTGAGGTTCCATGTGCTTGCACCCGTGTGCAAATCTAATGCAGTGTAACACACTGGTGATAATCTCTGTTGGTTTCTTTCCTTGAATTGTAGTGAGGTCCACCATTGAAAAAGCTATCTCAATATACTTCTGCCTTTTCTGCTTTTCCTCTTAGTTCTGAAGGTGATTTTTAGGGAGGGAAGGATGTCTGCCTTGCAGAAACCTGTGCTGTGGGCCTGTTCTTCTGCTCTTTTGATTTTGTCCTTTTTGTTTGGATTTTCTGAGTAAAGATAATTCCTAACTGATTCAAAGTACACCCAAACCCATAGGGGTGGGGTAGGGGGTTAAAAAGCACAATTAGAATGTATCCACAATGAGATAGTGAATGAATTTCAATGTCTACCTCAAATGAAATAAACAAACCTCAGAAATACTATGAAATTAAATTACTTTAAAATTCCTTCAGGCTTAATCATTAAAGGTCTAATTAAAAGGACATTATTTGACAGATACATTGTTCCATGACCTTGTAAAATATATTAGGCTGGGCCTTTTTCAGCCTCAATGCTTGTCTGCCTTGCTTCCTTTCTTCCTTCCTTCCCTCCTTCCTTCCTTCCTTCTCTTCTCTTTTCCCTCCCCTTCTCTTCTTCTCCCCTCCCTCCTTTCCCTTTCTCCTTCCCTCTCTTCTTCCCTCCCTTGTTCTCTCTCAGCAGTCTGGGCAGCAAACAAATTTGCTTTATTTTAAATACAGATCTGTAGATTCCAACCTAAAGTCTGCAGACCCTCAGGGCTGCTCATAAGAAGTGGCAAATATGAAAAGGGACTAGGAAAAGCAAATCAAGGTACTAAATCCCTGCATGATAGCTACGCCTCTGAAAATAAAATTGGACCTTCACAAAGAAAAAAAGTTGGAATCTACTGGGAAAGAAGGAATTATGACGGGAAAAACATCAGGAGTCTTGAAAGGTCCTTATGGGCAAATATATATGGGCGGTAAACTTCAGAGGAAATCTGTTCAGTGTTCATGATTTTAGATCAAATGAATAATTAAGATAGTTCATAGTATTCAATTTTTGTACCTCTTTAAGATTTTTCTGCCACTTTTTATAGCCATTAAAATAAAATTTCCCAGGTTCCTTGCTGGAGTAAATTGACAGGAGGCCATTAATGAATTTGAACTTGAACATTAAGGGTCTGAAACACCATATCTTTTCTTAAGTAGGATGTTTCATTCTACTGGATCTGAGAATGATTTATAGACGGGCATTTCACGGGGCACAGGTGGCATCAGAAGCCATGTTTCATACAGCTGTATCTGGCACAGCCATAAATGACTTAGCAAAAACATTTAGGTTGAATTTTTAAGAGCTTTACAAACAACTGAGAGATTTGTTTACAAAACACAGCAAAACTGCATCACTGTGCCAAGTCTGGGAGTGAATGATTCTCAATCAGATAAGGGCACAAGTATGCAGAATAAAATTATTTGTAATTCAAAAAATTAAACCTTATGTAACTAAAGAAGGTTTAAGTTAGGAGAATCTTCACATGTTTGTGCATGCAAAACTGTCCAGCACTTCTTGGATCAGGCAACAAATGTCTGAATTGTTTGTCTTAGCCACTGTGATTTAATAGCATCTGCTCTTGAGAAGAGGTCTCAGGCTCTTTGCAGATGGGTTGAAAGCATCACTCTTCTCTTCTTAACAACAACAACAAAAACCCCAAAGAAAACAAAACCAAACCCCAGCTTGGTTCACTGCAAATTTTGTCTAAGCCAGGTGATGGCAGAATCATTGCTTACTGCCTTTGTGCCCTTACCCTTAGCAGTGGGTTAAATGTTGGCTAGGTTTAGGAATAAAGATCCTAAATCCTGTTGGATTTGGACCATACTCCTTCCTGATGTACATCAGGAGGACGTCCTATCTGACATCACTCTGGTGACATTGCATTGACTGGATTAGTTTGCATTAGTGCATTCCGATTTATCCAGTCACTTCTGTTTAGAGCCATCACACATTTCCTGTCAGGAAACCATGTTCCCACTCCAGGGAACAGTGCCACTAGTCCCCCTTATGATTGAACCTGTGTTCTTAAAATGAAGGGCATGTGACAAAGCTTTGGATCCAACAAGCTTTTGGATTTAGAGATGAGTTCATAGCAGCTATACCGCTGAGACTCCTAGCAAGTGGAGTTAAATACAGGGAAGGGGTGGTAGGAAGATGAGGAGGAGCTGAGCAGTGCTTTCCTGGTGCCCAGGAGCCACAGGAGTGGGCTGCTCTGAAGGGAGGAGTTGTTGGGAGCAGGTGGCGATGCTGATTGTACAGCCAAGGAGCACAATCACATTTCTATTCACTCCTGAATGATGGGGATCTATTCCAATTTCTTTCCAATTTTCAGCCTGTTAGGGTCTTCAGTGCTCCCAGGACAAATCTTATCCCTTGTGCAGTGGTCATGTCTTACTTAGCTGTGACACAAGCCATGGCTTTTCCTCATGAGCAAAATGCTAAGTATGGAGCTGCTCCAGACTTGCACGCATGTCTCAGTGCTCATTATCATGGAGGTAAAGATGCTTTTGGATTTGTTCTCTTTTTTTTAAGCTGGTACATTTTTTTGGCCCAGATATTGGTCTTCAATTTCTGGGACACAGCATGGAGATCTGCTTTATCCCTGTTATTAGTGTTTCTCCTGAACTATACTGATACATAAGAGCTTTTTCATGGGTACTGCAGTGTGAACAGCTGTCATCTGGTTAGATTCCTGACATTATTTGCCCAGTACACCAATGGTGTTAATGAAGAGATGAGTATGGTCCCCAAAATAATAAAAAAATAAAAATTCTAAAATCTAAAATCAAACACAGTTACCAGCTTTCTGAAGTTGGAGCTTTGACAGTATCAGACATAAGAGTTTTCTGTATAGCTGTCATATCAACAGATTTTTTTCCCCCTTATTTTGCCAAAACCAGAAATTCTTGTGTAATCATATAACTCAAGGAGCTGAAGCTTAAGAAAATGCTGAATATTGTGTTATATTGTTGCAATTTATAGAAGAATTGCTTCTTCATGTAATTGAGAGCTATAAGGAGGTCCAGCTTAGATTATAGAATAAATCCTTGCTAGACTGAGAATCCAAAAAGAATAGCTCCATTATTATTATTTTGGGACAACATCAAAGGTAGGATTTTCCTCTCTTTGCCTTTGTCCCCCACTCCCTTCTGATGCGGAAAGCATTTACCTCTATCCAACAATAATTTCATTTCCTTATAGGGATTCCCCCCAGCCATGAACGGGGTTTCACAGCTCCCAGGGGCTGCATATGCTCAGTTGCCTGGAGCAATTGAAATGTGAGCAATAAAATAAGTATTGCATTTTCTGGAGCAGATTCTTAGTAGGTGTACAGAGTGATCAACACCTTTCACTGTTTTCTATACCTTTGATATCCCTGTTAGGCAAAGCCTAAATTTGGAATTGGGGAGCAGTTGGAGGGGGGTGTCTTGTAGCTACACCTCCAACACTGCGGTGGCCCATGCCAGGGGACGTTTCGCAGGAACATTTCCACTCTGGGTTAATCATCTTTTATTCTGCTAGAGCAGCTGAAAAGCCCTTCACGTAATGGAGAATCAGCCTCTTTTCATGCACTTCCAGCACTGCTTCCAGCTGCACAGCCGAAGACTTTGCCCACTTTCCCCACCCAGGTCCCCAGTGACCACCCAGAAGGGGCCCAGCAGGTCCCTACTGCCAAAACTGGGAGCCTTGTCAATCTGCAGACACTTATTTAATTGCCTGCCAGGGCCTCTGTGTTTCCAAAAGGATTGGATTTAGGATCCAAAGAGAGCTCATATCACTGTAGTGTGGAGCCAGGACTTGTCAAATCAGTTGCCAGCTGCTGATGATTCACTAGATGTCCAAGACAAGCAGCTTAACTTTCTTTTTCCTCTGTTTCTATTTTCAAAGAAACCACTTCTCGGCTGCACACCAGGGGGCTTTTGTGAGTTTGAATTAATTTGAGACTTCCAAATTAAAATTGCTGCAATACAGCAATTCATTTCACCCTGTGAGGAATATCTAAGATCCGCTGACTCTTCCTGTGGAGGCACCTGTTTCTCTCCAAAGCCAAGCTCAGCTAACTAGCTTAGACTTCCCACCGAATTAGACATTGACTCTGATGAGCCCTACCCGAGTATTAACTCTTCTGTTTGCAGGTCTTGGGAGCCCATGGGCAGAAAACAGCACCCTAACTGGTGTCACAGGGGAAGTTAACTGAATATTGTGAGCATATCTTATTTCCACCAAGCACAGATGAGACGCTGTTATATTTATGCTCTGGCTTGAAAACATTCATTTGAGGTTGTCATTAGGGGGGTTAATGGAAGCATTGCACTTAGAAAGTCTCTCTGTAAGCTAGGCGAGCCTCTTTACCTTACTGTGTCATCAAATTCATTATATTCCAGCTCCTACTGTGATTGCCAACAGTCAGATTTGAGCAAATTAGCTGAGGATGTATTTATATCAGGACAATAACATGAGGGGGTTTGTGGAATGGCATGCTATGACAAGCTCAAGAAATAATTTAATTAAATTATTGTTTACAGAAAGAAGACTGGCACTTCTGGGTAAATTATATTTTTAAGCTTTCTTGAGGAGAAACTAGAGTCTGGAACATCATTTACAAACTGAAATTAGAGGTCAAACAGTGGATAAGAAAATAAGAATAGAGGAATTTCAATTCCAGAACTTCATTAACAGCACATACACGTACATACACACATGCATGCGCACACACATATATGATTACAGCTCATGGTTGTGCATATATTAGGCAGAATGAGAGCATCTGTACTATCGAGGCATCACTCAGTTAAGGTTGTATGAGCAACTGCTAAACCCACTATTTCCCAGCTTACAGAAGACTGAGTTTGCCTGAACTAGACATTAAAAATGGGTGCAAGGTGTCAACATGCAGTCTTCATTGTGTGAATGAGGGAATGTGTTGCACAAGGTGGGATGGAGTTTTTTTGCTTTGCTTTGTTTTGTTTTCTTTCATTTGAGAGGGAGCAGGAGAAGGGAAAAGAGAGTTATCATTTTGGACTGAGGTTGTTGCCTACATATAGGCATCAAGTGCCATTTAAGATCCCCCAAAGTATCAAAGTATAGGATGGTGAGTAGGGCACAGAAAAAATTTCCCATGGCAGCTAAAATGATAACCATGTCTGTGCAAATAAACCAAGCCTTAGATCTCCACTAATAATGGGAAATGTAGATATCTAATCTACCTATGGATTGAGCACAGGCATATGCACCTGTGTTTAGTCTCAGAATTAACCCTGCCATGATGCTTTTATTGTATTGATTATATTGATCCTGGGATATCAAGTCCTTGTTTCTTCTTCAATCAGACTTCATCAGAACCATGGCTGAAAAAATGAGTCTCTACTGTAGGTCAGCTCCTGTCTTCCTTGATATTATGACATCCCCCCTACTATCTATTGGCCTTCCTCTCTTCTCAGCAAACATCTGGATGTGCCACTTTTTTCTTCTCAGTCTTGGAAAGAACTTACAGTTTTCAGGCTCAGATTGTGTTTTACTGGAACATAATAAAATCTTCCTTGACTGGAGAAGAGAAGGCTCTGGGGAGATGTTATTATGGCCTTCCAGTACCTGAAGGGGGCTCACAAGAAAGCTGAGGAGTGACTTTTTACAAGGGTGTGTAGTGATAGTACAAGGGTTAATGGCTTTAAACTGGAAGGAGGTAGATTTAGATCAGACATTAGGAAGAAATTATTCTCTCTGAGAGGGTGAGACACTGGCACAGGTTGCCCAGAGAAGCTGGGGATGCCCCCTCCCTGGAAGTGTTCAAGGCCAGGTTGAACAGCCTTTGAGCAGCCTGATCTGGTAGGAGGTGTCCTTACCCATGGCAGGGGTTGGACTGGATGAGCTTTAAGATTCTATGACTGAGCTAGCAAGTTAAATTCTTTGGAAGGATTCCTTATTAGAGTTGGATTTTAGATGGATGCCCTCAGAACAGAGATATCCAAGACTGCTAATACAGCAGTTGTGTATGTTGGAAGAGTGCAGGGAGCAGGCTGGAAAATGCGTTACACTCCTAGTATTGCTCCTACATAGCATATCCTACTGCTATTTCTGGAAACAGAACACCTGGGTGGACCACTGGTCTGAGCTAGCAGGACATTTCTTTGATATCTGCTTTCCAGACTACTGTGTATTCAGATAGACTATGCAGCTCACCTGAAAAATGCTAAGGGAAAAAGGTTTTGCCTTTTAAAATTGTAGGCAACATTTCTTGTAAGCAGATGTATCAGAGAAAGAGGTTACTGCCTTTTCACCCGCCCCAATTGAATTCTCACCTCCCACCTCAATGTGGAAATTACCAGCCTCTCAGGTCTGCTAGAAAAGATGGGGTATGAACCCTTCCTATCCTGTTTCTGTCAAAATGACCCACAATAGAAAAAACTACTCCTGCTATACTTAGCAATTTAACACCTTTCAGCTTTGCTTCCCAAAAGGGAAGTAGATGTCATCAATAGGATAAAGACATCTGTGATCAAGGGCAGGTTCAGAGGTGTGGTTTTAATCTCAGACCTGCACAAAAGTCTGTTGCCATTAAGGAAAGAGGTGGGAAGAAGATCGTGGCGTGAAAATGGGAGAACCTTCTGCTGAAATGCTCCTACCTGTGGAAGGTTTTCACACTGTATTTCAAAGTAATGCTGGCAAGTGTAATCACAGAATCATTTGGTTGGAAAAGACCTTTAAGATCAGTGAGTCCAACCATAGCCTGTCCAAGAACATTATATAAAGCACATTTGTTGAACAGCCATTTCATTCTTAAGCTAGAACAGAGCTGATATCCTTTACATACTAGGGAAGATGTGTAAAAATCAGCTCTCAGTTTTAGCATATTTTGCTCTTTTAGACATCATTAAGGAGGTTTCAAAATGGAGTTGTATATTCCATTTATTGTTTACCCTTCAAATGGAAACTCATACATTCTCATAATTGAATTCCTTCATTTTTAAGTCAAGAAAGGATCCTTCTGTCCAACTAGTAAAATCAACACTTAGAATGTCATTCTGTATCCATGAAAGAGGTCTGTGAATTTTGTTTTTTCAGATAGAAAAATCTATCTTTTTCAGATAGAAACCAGATTTATTTTTTTTTTAGAAAATTGTGGGAAGGAAAATCTAGCATACTAGTCAGTAGAAAAGAAGCAAGTAGGAAATAAAGCTGTCTGACCTCTAAAACCAAAATGCAATTAATAATCTGAGAACAGGTTGCCCAGAGAGGTGTTGGAGGCCCCATCCATGGAGATATTCAAGGTCAGGCTTGATGGGGCTCTGAGCAACCTGATCTGGTAACATTGTCCCTGCTGCAGCGGGGTTGGACTGGATGAGCTTTAAAGGTCCCTTCCAACCCAATACATTCTGTGATTCTGTGATTCTAACTTTAGATAATTTATTTTGCTTCTAAATTGGTACTTTTAGCCTCAGTAAGTTTCCAGAGAAGAACGCTTGATTCACTGTCAGAAACTGGAACGGAGTCCACAGGTCCTGACTGTCAACCCCATATTAAATCCAAGGGTACCAGAACTGTCTCTGAGGAAAACTTAAATTAAAATTAATTTCTAATGCACACTAAAGGGCAAAGTCTTGTGGCTCTGTTTATCACTAGATTGTTACTGATGATCTGTTCCAATTTGGAACAGAGACAAAATTACAATTATGCTTCCTAACAATTCTTGCAATAACCTGCCAGCTTTGAGGTGCTAAAAGAAAATTCTCTTTCCAAATATTATTACTGGCTGGGGCCTCCAGGTTCTGGTCCCATTTCTCTCCAGATACCCCTTGGCACCATACTCTGTTTCTTATGTAACTAATTTATGAACGGAGTTGAACCCAGAAACCTAAGCACAGCCTTAGAATATACTCTTCAACACTCACCAGAATAGCTGAATTCAGTTTTGAAACAACAAATTCTGAAAGACATAGGATCTAGAAAAAAGGAATCAAATGTACTTCTGAAACTCTCAATACTTTTAAGTAGTTTCCAGTTAGTGCTCTGGTGGAATAGGCAATGTGTAGTGGTGTTTCAGAAACCTGCATTCTGGGTAGAAATTAAACATGTGAGTAAGTATGTTCTAAACAGATCAGACAAGAAGGTGAACTCACTGAGGAGTATGGTTTCTCTAAGTCTGAAGATCCAAGTTAGCACAGGAGCTGTCCCTGCCCATGGCAGGGAGCTTGGAATTAGATGATTTTTAGGGTCCCTTCCAACCCAAACCATTCTGTGATTCTATGAAAAGAGTGGTGAGGGAGGCTAATCATTTCAGAGTTCAGGCTGGACTGATAGAGGGATCTGGTGTGTAAAAGTCAGCAAACCAAAGTCAATTATGGAAAAAGCAAGCAGAATTGGCTCAGTGGGGGAAATCTCCCAGTCCATACTGAAGCTTACTAAAGATGATCAAGGCTCTAAGATAATAGCTATGAAAAAAAAAGGAAAATAAAGAAAGAGACACAAGACAAAATGGCATCTGAAATTTGAGGTCAGAAGGTTTTGAAACACATCAGATTATGGATTGTGGCAACCAAAACAGTACTCTTACGTGGGGAAAGAAATCGGTGGTGTAGCTTATCAATTGGTTACTCATGAAGTGAAACAGCAAAGACTGAAGCACACAGAACAGCACAGAGGACCAAGCTAATCCTACTAACACAGGTATTTAGGTATGGCCCCTGTTGAAAAAGGATGCAGCAGCTCAGTCTCGATTAATTACCTGAAAGAAAATGGGCACCTCAAATTGGTCATAAATGTTTTAGGGAAAACAGTGTTATTGACAGGTTGATCCAGAAGGAGTGAGAAGCTGCTGAGATGTTTGTTCATTAAATCATGAAGTAGAATGAAGGCACCAGAGCTGCTGATGTGGAACAGCAAATGAACAATTACAGAAATAAAAATGTACTGGACTTTCTGTAATGATTGACACACAACCACTGAAGTCAATCTTCTGTTCAAGGCAGACAGGTGTGAAAATAAAAGTAGTGAGTATTTCTATATAGTAATAAGTCATTAAACCAAGGACTTATTCTTCTGTTTAATATTTTGCATCTCTATTCTGTGATTAAAGCCAGTTGGCTACACATCCACTTCTGGTATATAATCCTCAATGTAATCCTTCAACTGGTGAAGCTATATGTCTTCATCAAAACCACTTGCCTGAGTTATTATCTTTCCTACACTTCTCTTTGTACCTCTTACTCTTTTGAACATAAAGAAATAATTGTTCAAATTGCCTTTGTCTAACATCATTCTGGGGATAATGGCATGTAAGGATCCGCAGTCGTGGTGCTGGGACACCTTGGGTAGGTCTGTCTTAATTATATACACAGAGCTCCATGAAGTTAATAAAGAGGTGAAAACTCCTAAGAACAATCAGTAAATAAGATTTTAATATCTTCAGTGCAGTTTGGAGAGAAATCACCAGTACAGGCTAATCCTGCATGTGTAGCTGACATTTTTCTTTACTAAATAGTCACTGAACCAGCAGAAGGTCATGACAATTTAGATTCTATTTTGTAAACAGTGAGGTCACTATTGAAGACTAGGGGGTTTTGAGTTTGTTTTTTTGATTGTTTGGTTGGTTGTTTTTTTAAACACTGTCGAATCAAGTGACTTGCAGCAATTAAATTTAGAATAAATGAAAATAGATCTGTCCCTACAGATTTTCCCTGAGAAAAGAGGGGGTCTAGTTACTGAGGCCATGGGGACTGGAGACCTCAGTGAACTGAACATGGTATAAACTTGATACTTCTTTTGCCAAAGGTATAATTGGCTATGAAGAATTTGATCCAAAAGAAAGTAAAAAATCTCAAAAAAAAGATTTAAAACTTAAAGCTATTTAAACTATCCATGTTAAAAACACACATAAAGACTAAGCGGAAAAGAAGGAACTGAGCAATGAAAGCAGTGTCTTTACAGGAAGTGAGAACATCATATGCTAATTGCAAAACCAACTGATTTAAAACTTGTGAAAGAAATTGAAAGCAAGTACAGAAGGTTTTATAGCAGTATAAATAAAAAGAGAATATGAACAGAAATGCAGGGAAAGTGAGGCCAAGAGTAAAGTTTATTTAAGTACAAGCCAAAAAATACGAAGTAAATATATACTAAAGGAAGTTATCATGACCAATATGGATACAAATATAAAAGAAAATAAGGCTTTCACAGAGGGAGAACATCACACTCTTTGTCAGAATCCTGAAAAACAGGCGTATTGATTGTGGTACGAGTGTTTTTAGCACATCTATTGAACTGAGTGACAGCATGTGCATGAGGAATAGCCAACCTGTAGTCAAAAGCCGAGAAGGTGATCTGTGCAGATACCAGCTGGCAGTCTGGCCTCGGTAGCATACAGGGCTGTGGGAGTTTCTTTTAAAAGAGGTAAACAGAAAACGTAATGTCACTGTGAAAGAGGAAATGCACTTGTACGGTGCATCAGCAGTTTTTGCCACTGGAGAGAGGGTAATATTGAAGCAAGCTATTGCTAAGATGCTACAATCTAAAATACTGCAAGTCTGTGGTTTTTATTTGAGGTTCATGGACTACTTGTAGGGACTGAACAAAAGGCAGATCAGAAAATCAGCTTTGTTTTCCAGAGGCCTTCAGCCACTTGGAAAGGATTCTCAACTGTATTCAAAAATTTCAGGA
>NW_010196880.1:25801-68883 GCF_000695765.1 Mesitornis unicolor
GAAAACTGTAGCCCATATCTATATACAATTCTGGCCATCCATATTCAGAGCAGTGAAGTTCAAACTAGGTCGGTTGCAGAGGTGGTCCATGGCATAATGAGGCAAACAGATTATTTTCTTATGAGTAGAGACAAGCTGAGTCAGCTTGTTTAACTTCAGCAGAGTGGGGGCTGCAAAAATATATGCTGTCTTTCAATACATCAGTGTGTGATCACTGGGGAGGGAAAAACAATTATTAAGCAGACAGGACAGTGTTGGCAAAACCAGATGTGAATATATTGCTCATGTATATTTTAGGCTGAAAATAAGAAGGGTTATGACTAGTTGAGGAGTGAGATTCTGTGAATTCCAACACAGGAGAGGCAAACACAGCAGTGGAGATGGAGTCTCATGTGCTTTTGCACAGTATTATGTGATGTCCCTTGGTAATCGGGATGTAATGACTGATTACAGTACAGTTATATGGTGACACATCACTTTCTTCATAAAATACTTTAGCTGCTTATTGCCACAAGTCACACATTCTAGGATAAAGATTGCCTTGCTTTACTACTTGTCTAGTCTCATACTTAACAGAGGCAGGCAACAGAGGGCAAATACCCTGCAGCTTTCCTATTTGTTGAGGTCAGCAGTAGAATTTATAACTGGGTTTTAATTTGAAGCCATTCATTATTTCATCTCTGTTTCTCAATTACCTCCTTTCATATTTTGTTACCTTGCCCTTTCCTAATGCAGTCTAACATCATCCTTGTGTTTTTGCCCAGCACAGAGCACTGAACAGATGTTTTCTTTGAGCTGTGCTCAGTCATATCTAGGCCTTTTCCCTCAGTAATTACAGTTAATTTTAGGAATCCTCAGTGAATATTAATAGTGGAAATTGTTCCATCAAATATACATAACATTACACTGAATGCTCTTTGTCAATGCACTGCCCAATTACACAGATGCATTACATCATCCTGAAGTTGCATGTAATTTTCTTTATGCTTAATTAGATTGAAAAAGAGTGCCAGCAGGAGTGGGGGAATGGACTACTGGTTCCTATAAATCCCTAAAGTACATTATAACCTACACTCAAAAATATCTCTCTCCCTAAGGTTCCCTTCTAATTTTGGGTTGTTTCTTTATGTTGGAAAGGAGACCGTTGCCTTAAAAATAATAAAGGTTTTCCCTTCCCTATCCTGCTCAGTTTCTCTTGTTTAACCCTGCAGTAAAAATGCAGATCTGCCACAGTTACAGGCAGACCCAAACAGTGCCCATAACTATGTCATTGACTGTTATCATCACACATTTAGCCTGTGACTTCATCCCAGGGACAGACAGGGGAGGGAAATGGGCAGCCAAGGAGAATGGCCGTGATTAAGTATAAATCACCAGAGCAATTAGAGAACGTGACCAGACTGTAAAAAGCACAGGGAAACATCTCTCAGCCCAATGGATCCACAGTTTATTGAGTTTTTTTCCCAGTTACAAAAGCCTGTTTTTGATGTTTGCCATCTTCGTTGCTCCTACGCTGTTTCAGGAAGGTTGGCTAGGCATAAAGAAGAGCTACAGAGGCAAATAGCCTGGTCTTTGTAGACAGCCCATGTACCTAGCAGCTGCAGCACTGCAACCCATGGAGGAGGGCAGAGACACAGCTCTCCAAGGTAAATAATGCTCCCTGAAGTCAACAGGAGCACATTCCTCTCTCTGCCCTCTGACTTGGGCAAGCAACTCTTAATTACAGCTGTCTCTCTATACTACCTGATTGAAAGAAATCCCTGTCTTGTTTCAGTTTTTTTCTGCTGCCAAATCAGAGTCTCGAGGAGATGTGGTTCTCTTGCAGTCATGCAGAAATTTGCTCTATAAAGCTGGAATCGCAATGTACATCAATTAGCCCTCTAGGTAACTCAGTCCAGACCATGCAGTCAGTCATTAAGCAGGACTGAATTCTGCACAAAACCTTATTAAAACAGAACTCTGGTTAGCACTATAAAAAATAGACTAACAATGTTTCAAAGAAGGAAAGACTTGCTATAAAGAATAAAAGAGAAGCTGATGAATTGTATAGTGCAGGGTTGTACTGTGAAACAGATCAAGACAGACCATCTGACCATCACCTGCTGTCCTGTTTTGCAAGGGTCCGTGTCCTAGGAGTGAGCCACAGACCATACAAATAGTCCTAGCAAGGCACTCCCTGATGTCATTCCCAAAAGCCATGCAGACCAGAAGCTAAGACATCAGCCAACCTCAGGTCCAATGTCACATAAGTGCAATCAAATGTGCTATCAAGTGGTAGGAGTAACCTTATGTATTGGGAGACGTGCTAGTTCCTTCAAATTCATATTTTGTAACAGCAAGTTCTCATCATGTGACAGAGGATGCTCACATGGGGGTCATGGACCAGCTAAACCCCTAACACATCAGTAGATACCAACCCATATGTAGCCAAACTGCAGGTAGCTTATTAGGATGTTACCACATGCCAGGATATATCAGCTTTGTGGATGTGTATGGACATACATCATCTGACAGGGGAGGGCTTGAGATTTAATGTCTCCAGGGGCCTCTGCAAGATGTTGCATGCAGTAGTATGCAGTATTAGTTTGAGCAAAATTTGGGGTTCCATGTGTATCAAGGTAATTATTTCTTTTTGTGAAACATGCAACTAGCACTACCTATACTTGTTAAATCACATAACCATTCAAGGATGCTGTTGCAATCATGTTTATCTCAAAAGTGAAGAGAAATAAGCCCAGTGGCCCAAACTGTAAAACTCTGGCCCACAAAGGGTACATGACTGCGTTTAACTTGTATGTGTTATGCTGTAGGTTTTGCTTTCTCATAAATATTAATAATGATTCTTTAGCACCTTTCATCTAAGGATCCCAAAGCAGTTGAGAAGTATAAATTACCAAAGCGTTACAACACCCACAAGGGGAGGGTAAGGGCTGCGTCCTTTTAACACTCAGGCATAAAATGGCAAATGGAGGTTAACTGACTTGTCCAGGGTCAGGCAGTGAGTCAGAACGGGAGCTGCAAAGTGGTACCCAGGAGTTATCATTCTGCTGCTGCCGCTGCTGAATATACACAAGAACAGGCAACTGGGGAGCTGCCTGAACAATGTTTGCTACAGCTGGTACCAAGACTCATAGTCCCTTATCTCTGGGTATGGTGCCCTCAAGAACTGAAGTACAAACACACTCTCAGCCCATATGCTCAGCTGCTGGGAACATCCCAGAAGGCTTCTGTAGGTGCAGTGGAGAGGATTTCTCTGGGTTGATAAATGTAGAGAATGGTTTCAAACAGTGTATGAGTTCAGTATAGGCACTGTTGGACTCCTTTTTCTGCATTTTCAGCAACTCCTTTAGCGGAGTTTCTCTGTTGTCATGATCCTTCCAGGTAGGAAGAGGTGCCAGGATTTTTTTGAGATATCCTGCATTGGTAACAACAACAATAACAACAACAATAACATTTTAATGTTTCTTCATTTCATCTTAAGTTGCTGAAATTGCAAACAGTTCATTGATCTGAAATGGGGATAAATCATAGGTTTCTATTTCACAGATGAGTAAACCAAGGCTAAGGAAGTGCATCTGTAGCAGAACTAAGAACAGAAAATCCTTCAGTAACACTGGACAGCCTTGCTTTAGTGGCTACAGGGAAGTTTTATATATATACATGATAAAAATTTGAAATACTCTTCACTGATCTATCCAGAAAGTACTCGTCACTGTGCCATGTTCTGAATTATGAGCAGATCTGCAGAGATATTACCCTGGAGATTGACACTAAAGTCACTGCCTAAAAAGCACCACAATAAAGATCATTACCGTAATTACCAGCCTAGCCAAAGCTATGACTAAAGCCAAAGCCATGGCTGAAATCATTGATGGTTCCACAGTTCAGAAGTTCCTGCTCTGAGCTTACACATTTTATTTCACAGCTGCAGAGGGCTACAGATGTATGCATGGCCAGTTACCATGCCCAGCTGGTAGCCAGTATCCTGTTACACAATGACGCATTGATTGCTTTGGCTTAAGGGCTCACTTAGACTTCTGGCCTTTTGGCTATGTTAAAATATCCTTCATCTACCAGGGTTTTTACCACTGTAAGTGGAGTTTGTTCATGTCCCATATATACACTAGGAAGTGGCTGCTTTCCTTCTGCTGTCAAATGGGCGCTGGGAATGGGTTTTCTCTGTGATCCCAGAATACATTTATGCCTGAGTCAGCCATAAATCAGTAGATGATCTCTGTGGCAGAGTGGCTCCATGTTGCTCGCCCTACACTGATACATTGTAGGGCACAGTGCCACAGTCCAGCTGTTAAGATATGAATAAACTACCAGGAATAATTTACAGAGAAATTTAAATACTGCTGACTTAGGGGAAATAAAATCACTGAAGCATTGAATGATGCTGGCAGGCTTGAAGCCAAAATCACATTTGCTTTTGTTCTGCTCTGACATGGGGTGTAATTGGGTTACAGCTACAACTTTGAAATTGTATATTTATTTATTTATTCTAAGGCGAAGAACACAAAAACATTTCTGACAGTGTCCAGTAGAGTGTGAACAACACTAATTGTTCATTAAGAATCATATACTTTCTGGACACTCAGATAGGCAGAGGTCATTAATATTAACTCCAAAAAGATAACAACAACAACAAAAATCTTCTAGAATGAATGTGCCAATAGTATTTTTATCTTTTTTTAAACTTTGGATTAAGTAATACAGAAAACAATAAAACACCAAGAAAGTATAAACTGGTATTTGGTCCACTGAAGGTAATGGGATCCACCAGTGATGGCTGCCTCAAGTTTCCAGAGAGCAACACATGGACTGAAAGGACTTTCCTTCAAATACAAAGGGTGCACGGGTGGGGATGGGGGCTGCCCTCAGTCCATCATAGCCCCTCTCAGCCACTCCTCCTTCCTCACACGTCTCCCTGCTCCAACGCAGGCCCTCCCCCGGGCTGCAGTGCTTCAGGGACAACCTGCTCCCGCCTGGGCTCTCCACGGCCGCAGCCCCTACAGGAAATATCCCCTGCTGCGGCGTGGGGCCCTCCCCGGGCTGCAGGGTGGGTCTCTGCTCCAGCGGGGTCTCTCCAGGGCTGCAGGGGATCCCTGCTCCGGGTCTGCAGCACCTCCTGCCCTCCTCCTCCTCCTCCTCCTCCTCCTCCGACCTTGGAGTCCCTTTGCTGCTTCTTCCTCCTTGGCTTCCTCCTCCTGTGCCTGTGCCAACTTTTGCCCTTTCGGAAACCTGTTCCCCCCTCGGCCAGTGCCCCCAGCTTGGCTGAGGGGCTCAGCTGTGTCCTGCAGTGGGGCCGGTGGAGCCGGCTGGGACCGACTGTCAGGCACGGGGCAGCCCAAGCCTCTGCCCACAGAGGCAGCCTTGAGCCTGCCTGTCCTTTCCCCGCTGTGCCTCACACCGGAGGTGAGGTGAGCTGGTGAGGCTCTAGAGAGCTGAACTCTCCCTGAGGTAAGCGGGAGAGCAACAGATGGCTGAAGCAAAAAATAGAGGTGAGACTGGGAAACGAATTTCTGCTTTTAAAAGCCCTTGGCCTTTGCAGTTTTAGGAATGGATTTTGAGCACAGTTCGTCCTGGTTTACTAGAACAGAATTTTAGAGTCAGTTTTCTGTTCAGGAAAACTGCGATTCTGTAAGGACCGCAACACTATTTCATGGGTACAAAGTGATAAGACACTTAGTTACAGTTTTCAGCTAATGCTGGTATATGGTGATCAAGGCCTTTAGTGGTCTTGAGATAACAGGTGCAGAGGCTGGAGGAAGTGGAAACTCAGGGTAGTTGACTCCAAGCTGACCCCAGGGTGACCTTATTGGTATTATCACGTACCATAAACACCACATTCACTATACACTGGGGAGTTTCCTGGGGACAGCCCTTCTCTTTTCCTCTTCCTTCTTCCATAGCTGACAACAGAGACTTGTCTACCGTCCTACCCTTGAGGGCTACTCCCCCACAATATCGGCTGTGTACTTTATATTACTGCTATTAATATTAGTTTTTATTATTATTATTTAATCTATTTCAGCCCATGGATCTGCGTTCCTTTTCCTAATTCCCCTCTCTGGGTGGGGAGGAGTCATTGGGTGATAGAACAACTGAATAATCCATGACACAGTTGCAAATGTATTTTGGGTTGTCTGGTTTGGGAACTCTTGTTTTTCCCAAATATCACATATCGCTGTGCACTGTCTGAAGGAGCCAAGTCAGGTCTAGCTGTATCACCTCTTGGCGCCTATCCATCACTGCAAATGACAGCTTTGGAGGATTTCACTTTGATATTTACTCAGCTCCTGCTGTCTTACCATTAACACACTTCTGGTGCCTCCCTGAGAGAAATACAGGGCACTGAAAATGCCTTCAAATCACCTGTTTCAGCCATAAAATTTTATTAACAAAGAATGAATTTCTTTCATCTAGTCATTTTTTCACAGCTACACTGTGCCCTTGGTCCTCCAGTCTGACAGACTGAGCGGCTCATCATGGGCTGCCTGGTGACACTTCTGTTAACCTTGTAAGCACTTGCAAAAGGTGTTGAATTCCTACCTTCCCCTGCACGGTTATTATTTATTAATGTATTAGACCTTCACTCACTATATATTCTTGGATTTAGCTTGAAATGAGATATACAGGCATTCAGCCTGTTCATCTAGCTGCTGAAAGTCGATAAAATACCGTAACCTGAAGCGGGAGAGAAGTTGCACGTTACAGGGTCTGAATCTTAGTCCACCCAAGACTGCAAACAGCATCTCTTTCCCAGTAGGACTGGAACAGTGATTATCCCAAGAGAACTGGTAGGTGAGGGTAGACTTAATCCTTTTGACTGTTTAATGTATCAGAGTCAGAAGGCTGTATTTTAAAATGAAAGGGAAATGGATAAATATTTAAAGCAGACCAGGAAGGATTCATTTTGATGCTTTGAATGTGGTAGTATTGTTTTCCTAAGGTGAGAAAGGAGTTGCTAGAGAGAGATATCTTGGCTTTTTTTTTTTTCCACCAAAAAATGTTCAGGTTTTTGTTTTGAGGTTTGTTGTTGCTTGGTTGTTGTTATTTTTTTCCTAGGACAAACTGCATCTCTGTAGTGTAAAGTACAGTGTGTCCTCAGGGTGACAAAGAGCAAGCAACAAGATGAAAACAAAAATAGCAGTGGGCAGTTATGAGATGAATTTCAAAATCTTTTCACACTGGCAAGCCTTAGAGGCAAAACTCACTAAACTGCCTTTTGGGTGTATCCCAGGAGAATGTTTTCTCCTTTGGTGTTTTAAATCTGTGTGTTTGCTCATGTATTAAAATTTGTGTTTGGTCTGCAGTGTAAAGATAATATAAAACGAATCCTAAATACCAGATATAGGTGTACAGCCTGAGATGCTCTCCAGAGCTGTCATCACTTCTGGGTTGTGGTTGTGACGGGATGTAATATTTTATGCTCTGCAACTTTTGGACAATGCTACAGCTAAAGGGATTTAAAGAAGCTGGCCAACAGATGTAGGCTAGGAAACTGCTAGAGAAACACACAGCAAGAAATGAGGAATTGCCAAGGAAGAGAAGAACAGTGCAGAGGGACAAAACTAAAAATGTCAGTTATCACCTCGCAAAGTCTGTCCTGTCTTGCTATGTCAAAAGCTCTGCTAGGGACTGAGACTCATGGGGACTTGGGGACCAACACGAGCAGGTCCCTGGCTGTCATGGGGGAGAGGGAGCAAATCACAGCTCTCGTGCAGACAGAATTCACATTCCTTCACCAAGGCCACAGGAAGCACTGTGCACTAGATGAAGTTGCTTAACCTCTATATTCATAGTGTCCAAATCACTTGCTTCAGTGTGGCGGAGAGAGGTAAAACTCAAAATATGATGGCATTGAAGGGTGGCTGTCTTTGATGTGGTTCTGGTCACCCAAAAGTAACTCATCTTTCCTTGTGATGATATTACCTCTGAGATTTTTTGACAGTATCACTGGCAAAACCCACAGCCTGGGAGCTCACAGCTCTGCAGAAATGAACATTTGCCCTAGCAGAGCTCTCTGCAGGTCTGATGTGCCATGTTGCTTGTACCAGAGATGATTTTTACCCTATTCCTCAGGAAGAGAAGTGCTCCTGGTAGTGGGACAGGTGTGTGTACAGCAGCTGTGGTCACCAAAGTGATCTGTGCTGGCAGAGAGCACTTGGGCCATGTGGCATTTGGGAAGGGAGCAGGGAGGGAGAGGGGTCCTTGCTCTCACTGTAGATGCATCTCCTTACACTCTGAGTCAGTGGCTGTTTTATTGCAGGTTTTCATTTGTGATTAATGAGTTATTATCAGCGCCATTAGAAAATCCACCATAGTTGTTTGTCGCCAGATAACATTCATCTCTTACTGAATTCCTGCTTTTGGCTGTCAGGTTTTGGCTGAAATCAGACACTGAGGTGATAAGCACTGGAAAGCAATGGACGGTTTCAATTTAGGCTGTATAAAGAGACCGTTTACTCTGTAAAAGCACCTGTGTGTGTTTGGTATTGATAGCATTAGTGCAAGGTAATTCATATTCCAAGACGGTAACCCAGCTCCAGATTAAATAATATGTCCTGCAAAGGAAATTACCAAGCCATTGTGTGTTAATAACACTGAATACACATCTTTTTTTAAAATTATTTTTAAATGAATTTTGAGTACCAGCCTCACTCTTCAGGACTGTCTTGACAAGCTATTACACCTCCCTTAATTAAAGTTTTGTTAGCACAGTGGCTTCTTGAAATTTCCAGGAGCTATTGGCTCTCTAGCCTGTGTAAGTTTGTACTTCCTGAAGTCTGTCTTTCAGCTGAGCTCTGTATTTGTGCTGCATATGTAATTCAGGGAAACCAGCATTAGGTATGGTCTGGCATCACCCAAGAGAATTACGAAGATATCAGAATTAATTTCTTGGGTTATTGTCAACATGTTCCAACAGAAACCCCTTGATAGAAATGTTCACCTTAAAGGAAGCACAAACATTGCTTCCCTCTGCTATTTTGGGTCCTGCCTCTGTGGAGTGTTTCAAAATTATAGGAATCACAAGAGCACTGCAAGACTGCGCTGAGAGGGTCTACATGAAGTTACTTCTCAGCTTCCTGTCTGCAAAAATAAATTACTGAGACCTCGTGTTTCAAGAATGCTTACAGACAGACATCAGACTGATACCAGAAAGTAAAAAACCATCATTTTAAGGAATGTGATTAGAGTCAAGCAGATTCCTTGAATTATCTTGAGTTGTGTGGACAATATATCATACTCATGAGACAGAAGAGTGTAACTGTAAAGCTTCTGGCATGTATTTGTGTAGGATGACACTGCCTATAATTTCAGTTCCTCTTTAGGTTTTTCCCTTGTCATCAGCAGGCAAACTTTATAACACTGGGCAGGTTAGCTAACCTTCTGTCTCCTATTTGTTAGGCTGTGGAAAGCAGCAGGATAAGCATCGTACAGAGGTTTTGTAGGTCTTCATCAGCAGTAGGGTTTAAAGTGGTTTGAACGTTGACATGTAGAATAAATGTGATTGTTTCATTTTGGCACCAGGCTGTGTAGAAACCAGTGGGTCATTCTGAATGTAGACACACATACATCACTCTTCTGTTCTTCCTTTCTTCCCACATCACGTGCAATACGGTAGAGATCTTACTCAATGTAGGTGATACCTCTCACCATAAATTTTTGCATTGAAGTTAATAGGATTACACCATAAGACAGGGCATGCATAAAGATGCCTGCCACTTTCTGGCTTTAAATAGTTTTCAAGTCCCCGTGGCAACTGGGCTTTGCATGTGCAACAAAGTGTTTTTAATGAGTGATAATCATCAGACATTGATGTCCATGCTGAACAATTGACATTAATGCCTTCTTCATGCTGCAGCTGTTATTCAAAGATTTGCTCACATTATACAATTAGGTTGAACAGTCCTCTTATATGTTTCTCTTCAACATTTCCTGGAAGGATTTACTTAGGAAATAATTTCTTATTTATTTTTTCACAGTTTCAAATCAGTGCTGATATTGATAGAAAACTTTACTCCATTAGTATGTGGTGATGTGACATCTCACAAACCCATGAAATGATCCCCACTTCTCTTTTTAATTGAATCCTTGTATTCTAAATTAAAATAAATACTTTTCCAGTTGTACTTTTTTCAGCAGCCAGTGACCTCATTAATTCTTAAGTCATGGTAAAGACCTCCACTCTGTTGTCAGCCAATTTGATCCAGAGCTTGATTTAGCCAAAAATATCCACAAACCTCCCATTTTCCTAACACTTTTCTTCCTCCAGTTTAAGGTTATGACGAAAACAAACTCAGCTGCAGGGTTCAAACAATTTATGTGCAAATTCAATACATCCCTATTGCAGGTTTTATGGATACAATGGAGAAATGCACTATTGCAGTTTGAAAGCAAGACTACACTATTACAACTACAAGAGATTCACAAAATGTACTACTACAACCACAAAGGTTTCACGAAATACCCTATTACAGCCCACAGGCAATTCACGACGACACGCATGTGATCCACAAAATGTACTATTACAGCCCACAGGTGATCCACAGAATTCACTATTACAGCCCACAGGTGATCCACAAAATTCACTATTACAACCCACTGGTGATTCATGGAGCACACTATCACAACTCACATACACACTAAATGCTACATGTGTGTTAGTCAATCATGTGCAACTACAAACTTAAAGCATGTCAAATATTCACTTTCCCCTCCAGGTAAGGGCTCTTGATAAGTTACCTTGCCTGGCATCCCAACCAAGGGGGAAGGGTCTTCTCACCTGGCAGCTGCGTGGTTGGAGAAGTTACTCCAAATTTTCACGTGGAATCTTAGTGTTTTCATTCCCTGATCTACGTGATGGTGGGCAGGAGTGTGCCTGAGTGGATAGTACCACCTGGAGGGTTTGTCTTTAGCAATGTTTCCCCTTATATTTATTTATTCATGGGTGAGGTTCATTATTGTGTGTTCTGTTTTTTGCATATCTTTGTATTGTCTGGGTCCCTTGAAACCAAACTGAAACCCTCCAGATTAATTTTATTTTACATTTAGGCAACTGAATAGTGGTTTAGTTGAGACTTGCAGCACATTATTTGTTGAGGGAATTCAAGGCTCAACTCAGGTTTCGGTTCTTTGAATGATGCAGCACTGCCCTGTTCAGTCTCGGACCTACCAGACAGCTCAGGCCTGAGGTATCTGCACAGCTCCCCATGGGTCATCTCTTCAAAGAGAGGGCCTTAAGGTGATCCAAGGCTGAGTTGCTTTTAAAACGCCCCATTTGTCACCTGGTGCACTAGACATTAGCAAAATCTGTTTACAAGCTATGAGCTGGACGACCCTTACAAAGGTAAAACTTTCTTCCTGGTCTTTAACTGTGAGTTGCCTCTTGGAATAACAGCTGCAGATTTTTTTTTAAAGAAATAGTTAATGATGGCATGGAGGAAAGAGAGGGATGCAATTTCGTATTCTCCTACCAAGGGGCAATGAAACATCGGAGGTTTTTAACCTTGACTTTGAAATGGCTTTGTAATTATGTCTTAAAACAGTATGTTTGAAAGTCTGCTCATCACTGGCTGAGTGGGAGAAGGAATCGTGTCATTCATGATGGCTGATAACTTGTTTGCCAGATCAAAATTAAGAATAACCTTTCATCACCAGCTGTAGCACAGCCATCATCTTTTCTGGCTTCTCGGCGCATACCAATGAAATTACAGTCAGTTTGCACATGACAAACCAAAAATAACCCCAGCAGTCTGTTAAAATTTAACTTCCCCAAAGGAATACATCCTAACAAACTCTGCAGCCTAGCACAGTTCAGCTGATCAATGGGAGGTGAATCATATGCTTTATTTTTTTCAAAGTTTTCAGAAATCTCAATCAGGAAAGAATTGTGTTGTGAACAGGGAATGATGTATGGTGGTGTAATATCCAGCACAGATTGCACAGTAGAGTCTTTGCAGGATTAAAGCCCCAGGCCTTCAAAACTGCCATGGTAAAATTCAAAACTAATTTTTTCTCCTAATAAAACCTTAACTAAATCCTGTCTGCTTTCATGCCTTTCATTGCTCTAGCAGGTTTCTCCTATTCTGTACGTATCTGTCTGTTGGAAAGCCCATGAAACTACAGCTTTAGCTAAAGGGCACCTCAATTTGCCATCTGTATGCCAAGCTATTACAATGTAAAGATATTCTTTACAGTCGTAAAATGTCTCTTTAAATTGCCTTTTAAGGCTTCTCTCATTCACCTGAGACACAGGTACTCAGAATTGGTGGGGTAAAAATTCTTGAGCTGACAGCAGATAGACTGGAAAAATAAAGGTGGAAAAAAGAGAAAACATCAAAGAAAAATAATCAGCAGCTTTGGACATCATGAGTTCAGTGCATAGTGACAGTGCGTTTAGGGCCATCTTCCCCAAAGAGGGAAATTACCAAACGTCAGAAGTGCGTAGGTCATTGAAGCATGGAGCTTTTCACATGAAAGTGTTTGGCTATGGCTCTGCTGTCTGACTGTCACCATTGCTCTGTGCCTACTGTCTTTCATCACAGACCTGGTTCTTCTCTTCCTCTCTTGGGCTCTTGCTTTGAGCTCTGATCTTTCACTATTAAAGTCACTAACAGTTTTGCCAGTAATTTCTATAAGCATAAGATCAAGCTCTTACTCTCCTTTCATAGTCTTCCTGAAGTTTTCTGAATGTTTCTTTCTAGGCTTCATTCCCTAAAGCACAGATGTTTTTTCTGTCTTTTTTAAATTTTTTTGGCTAAAGAGTAGAAACACTTCAGAAAAGCAGTGAATAATTTGATTTGTCAGATTTCTTCAAGCATTTTGGGAAATCCTTTCTAGGATAGGGTGGTGATCAAGCTAGTTCAGATTTTCCAGCTCTCCCAGAAGTAGCAAACCAATGTCTGTAAGATGTTTAGTTGCTGGAAAATAAGTTCAGATACACATGCACATGCTCACTCCCATGTGCAAACCTGCCTGTAAGTAATTGGGTATTCATGTTCAAAATAATTAAAAATTTTCCAGTTGCTCACATCTAAGCACTGTGAACAATTCATGCAGCTAGAGCTGCTAAATTAAACCTTCCTGACTCCATAATGCTGGCATACCAAGCAGATGTATTCTGGAATACTACCCACTGGTGTGCTATCTACTGACTAGCTGCATATAAAGAGAGAAGAACATTCATATAACACTGTCTATAAATATAGCAACCAGCATACACTCCGGAGATGCTGTAAGGTCTCCAAAGATAAGTTTACTTTCAGGTTTTGATCTTAAATGAGAACTAAAACTGCCATAAAAGATGCTATAATGATTGAATATACTTTCTAGATTTAACATCTTCACAGCCCTATTTAATTTCCTGTAATATTTTTGGTTCACATAAAAAGATGTTCTCCCTATTCATCAAAAGATATTTAAATCCTGACGGGGGGAGAAATGAAGCTACTGATGTCTGCTTCCTTTATTTAGTAATTTTCATTTGACGCCCTGTGCTCCGACATCAGCTTCTTACAACTATTCTGGGAACGGGGGAGAAGAGCTGGGTCAGTGAGAGTGTAGGAAGTGTAGGAAGATGGACTAAAGACACAGATGTGCATCTTTCTGGGCTCATTTTAATGGCCTGTTCACTGCATATGCCAGAGTTATGACCACTTTTGCACCTCTGTGCTGGAGGAGTCAGACTCCTGACTATGAAGATGAGGTTCTCAGTTTCGTTCGAAAAGGGTACAAGCACCAATAGCTTCAGTCACATGTAGCCACAGAAAATGAAGTGTTTCCTTCAGGTCATATCAGAGCCCTTAAGCATTGCATTCACCAGAACAATGACAAACTCATCTCTATGATGAGCCTTAAAACATAAAAAAATAAAAAGCCTTTAAGAAAGACCAAGCATCTCAACGGTAATGTACATGCAGAAGAGTGAGACTGTAATCATTTCCTGCTATAGCAAAATAATTCCCAGATAAGCCCAAGAAATGGGCAATGAAAAGAAAAGTGAATATCCGGGCCTAAGCAAATACTCAGTGCCAGAGTGATGTCCCTTCCTGTTGTCAAATCTGGTGCTTGGCTTAATGCAGGCTGTGGAAGTCAGATACGCAAAGGGTGTCATCCTGTGTATCAGACTCCCTGGATTTTATGACACTTCTGTTCAAGCTGTCATTACTTTCCTCAAATGGTGGCCTTTGTCTATGTCCTACATTTAAGAAATTGAAAAAACCAACCATGGTACAGGTTTCAGTGGGATGTAGAAATACCAGAGCTAGCTTGAACCAGGCTATGATGATAATGGAAGCAGATTAACTGTGACAGCATAGGACTTTGTGCTGTCAGATTAATTCATTGCACTAATTAATTGGTTCTCTGCATGGAAAATTAACCCTTTCTACTTCAGTTCCATTTGTCTTAGTACCCTAGCTAGCTTGATTAATTCTAACATTTTTGTACTAGAATATTGTACAATTAAGTTAGAGGTACTAACAAGTAGCAGTAATAGTTGTTTGACTAGATCTGGATCTCCAGTTTCAGGTTAGGGCTGTAGGGCTGTGCTTACAGAAATATGTCTTCGGAGACCACAGATAATAATTTTTTTACTAACCTGGATTGAAATCCAGCAAGAAAACCTACAGTGATGTCAACAGAAATCAATAGAAATTTGTGGTGCTTAGTGGAGAACGGGAAACAGAGTCACGTGGTGAGAACTCCCCCTAAACCCAGTGTTTTCTGTTGCTGTGACACAGAATCACAGAAGGTGCTAGACTCGGAGAATCATAGGGCTGAGGGCCGGGTAAAATTAAGGGGTATGAAAAACTGGACTTGAGCTGGCAGTGTATACTCACAGCCCAGAAAGCCAACCATAACCTGGGCAGCTTCAAAAGAAGCATAGAAAAATCCTAGAAAATGTATCTGTACTTACTTTGTTCCTAGCAGGAAGTGGAGAATAAAGGAAATGCATGCATGCAAGAAGTGTCTGACCTGATGCACTAATATCTCATCAATTAGGAACATGAGCTGAAGCCATTGTAGTGTAAGCCCAACCTATCTAGCTTGCTGTACCATAAAAGCAAGTGGATAGGAGCCAGTACCCCCTGAATTCAATCTGTTTATTGTTTTTGCTTCTTGTTTCTTCTTTTATCATCTATCTCATGAAGTTTGGGTCTGTGGCACATAATTGACTGATAGGGTTTGCTACTAAATTGGCCTATGAAGTCATTGCTGGATCTGGTGCCTGCAATATAAATCCTGCTTTTGAGCTCATAATGGAAAGGTTAATGCTGTAATAAAGGATGAATTGTCAGACATGTGCAATTTACTCCCTGCTTTGTAAACTAAGGAACTAATAAACGCTGTGCTGGAAACAAATAATAATAATTAAAAAAAAGAAAAAGAAAACAACAAACTTTCAGGAACTAAGAAAAAAAAATGTATGACAGTATCCCCCAGTATGAAGAATTTACACATATTAAAAATTACAGAAAAAATAAAGCTGGTGTGAGTTTTAGCACTGGAGTAAGGTAGAAAGATGCAACTGAATGTACAAGATGACCATTGCATTATCCACTTCTGCTGTCCAGGTCCAAGGGAAAAACTACTCCTGCTTTTGTGCACAGTGTGACATGTCTTGTGTAAGGAGAATGATTCAAAATTCCTGGCAAAAAATATCGAGGTTTAAAAGATTTCACATGCTTTTTTAATCCTTCTGTCCTGTGAAGGAAAGAACAGCGTGATCCATGCTGGAGGAAGGAGCACAAGTTCCCTCAAGAGTATAAAGCATGAAATATTTCTCAGCCTGCCCCATAGCTCCAAAAACAGTGTCTGCAGAACTTAATTACACACTCTCTATTACAGGCGTGTTGAATCATTTGTGTTAGAGAAACAAGAACCATAGCTGCATTACAGCTGTTTAGCATGCATAGAAAGCGGGCACCTTGAGATACATCGAAAGACCTTACAAGCAAGCTGAGTGTAAACATGTGCTTATTTTTGAAATGTCACAATAACTGAAATCATGCTAGTAATTTAATGTACAGTGTTCACCATGAAACCCTTTCAAATTTTGTTCTTGTGAGTAATTAACTTTATCATCAGACTTACCACAGTACCTTCGAAATTCAAATAACCAGGTCTGATAATTTTACTGGGTGACGGGGGATTCCAATATTTGGTTTCTTCAACTTTTCTCTAACTGTGACATGACCTTCATAGGAGAAACTAAGATTTTGTTCTTAAGAAGCTATTCCTTTCATAGTTGTCTTGGAAAAACACTAGAACGCATGCACCCTCAAGAGTAAAAATGGTGGTGGGGGGAGGTATTTCTAAGCACATCTCATTATTAATTTTGGCTTCATCTCATGTTTTTTCAGTATTCAGTCTGGTGAATGTTTGAGTGTCAGACATGTTATGTGTGGTTACAATGATAAGACAGAGAAAGAAAATACAATCCTATTTTTCCTGCTGTTAAAGGTGATATTTATACATTTATACCCTGGGGCCCAATGGAAAGCTTTCTTCCCTTTTAATTCTTTCTTATCATTCCTTAACATTGTGAGAGAGTGTTAGGTTTGATTCATGACTTGTTATCTGACATTGGGAGTGAGATTCATCTGACCTACTCACCTGGGGCTCTTTTTCCAGTTGAAGAAGTAGGCACTTCTAATATATAGTTCATCTCCTCCTAAAGTAGACACCTAAAATAGAGCAGATGATTCATGCTTTTAAGGTCTTCAGTTTTCCCCACTGCTTTAAAGCGAGCTGAGCATGCTGAGATGCAGACACTTGCACTGTCAATGTTTGCAATAAGTTGAGGTGAATCCCAGGCTGTATTTCACATGCATCTGGCCTAATTGTTATTGAATCAAAATGAAGGTAGAAATCTTAATTGGCAAAAGGGTAAGGCTCAGCTGTAGTGCTCACTGAAGCCAATGAAAATCTTCTCATTGATTTAAAGGCTCTTTGGATTAGTCACTCAGAAAAAATAAAGAAGAGAAGGATGTTGGAGGAGAAATCTTGTCCTGCTCCTTAAGTTCCTGTTTAAAAAAAAAATGTACTGCTTTGAGTATAGACCAGACTTCTGAACGACTACTACTGCTGCTGGTAAGCAATGGAAAAAATCAATGTACAATCAGTTGTGAGCATCTTGATCAAGACTACCCAGCAGTCATTGTAACATCACTGGAACAGTTAAAGTCTATGACCTAAATAATGAATCAATGTTGAGAACAACTTCAAGCCATGCTACACCAAATACAAATATTCAGGCAATGCTGTAGATAACCAGATGATCAGAGCATTGAGATACTGGGGAAATTGCCTGATTCATTCAGTGTATTCACCCAGGAAAGTTACTGCTTAGTGCTCCCTTACTAATGCTTTCTGTTGTCACATGGCAAATGTGCCACCCCATCCCTGGAGTTGTCCCAGTGGGATGTTCAGGGAGAAAAATCTGACTTTCCACACACTTTAGATGCCCGTGTCAACCATCACAGTTGTCTGTGAGGTCAAAGGACAGACCTGACAATCATCCCTCTGCAGTAGACTTAACTTTACAGAAAAAGGGAAAAGCTCTGCACGTCTGATGCAAACCTTCCTCATCATCCCAGTATTCAGAACTGGCAAAGGCACTGCAAGCTATGAGCATAACATCAGAGCTGTTGCTTTCTGCTCCAGGCTTTCTGCTTTTGTTCACCTACATGAGATTCAACTCATGATTAAGAAATTCAATTCAGGCATCCAAGTATCTGTGTGCATACATATAACTTAAGTATCTCCTATCCACTAATCAAGTCAGTGCAGTCTATGGAGCTCAGAGGGCAGTTCAGCTCATGAAATGAGCTTTACTGGCTGGCTGGCTGGTCAGATCGGTCATGCTATACCGGAAAATGTAGCTAACTCTCCACTCATACAGATTGATTATTGCATTGATATTCCAGTCACTCTCTGCACTGATGCCACAACAGAAGAAGGTGGCAAAGCTTGAATTAGGAATAGGAATTCCTGTTCCTATGGATGCCGAATAAGAATAAGAAAGTCATGTCAAGGCTGTGCCCCACTGTGCCCAATACTCTTCCTTCAGTAAAACCAGCTGCTCTTAAAGGAGAATAAAAGATTCGTGTTCTCTGGGCCTATAAACATGTGAGTCCCAACAGAGCTGCTTAGCACACACTTAACTGCTTTGCTAAATTGTATTCTGCATGCAGAACTTCTCATTACTGCAGATTGGGTTTTATTTTTCTAAATGTACTTGTGTATGCTGAATTCTGTGCCATTTCAAATTACTTCCTGAACTAAATAGAGCTCTTTCTTCACAGAAAAAAATATAAAAATATTCCCTTCCATATTGCCATCTTTTCCTGAAGGTTTAATAGAATTGTCTTTGTTTGAAACTGTCAAGTTAAACAGGGATAATGTAATCGGAGATATTAACGAGTCAGTTGAGCAAAAGGGCCATCATACATTGAGCTGAGAAGCATTGTTGCAGATGCTGGTGAAACACTTCAGGAATAAAATGGGGCAGGTCTGGAAAAGGCTGATAACCTCCTCTAAAGACTTCAACTTCAGACTTCAATTGATATATTACATGCTTACAGATGATCATTCTGAATTTTGAACGCTGATTAATTGCTTTTGGTAATGCAAAGCAGCAGAAATACTTTTAAACAGCATCAAATTTACATAGGTACAAATACCATGTGCTACTGTTATTGTTTAGTTGTGTAAATCAGAGTTCTGAGGACACAAGGACCTCTAAGGAGCTTATCCAAAGTTCACCTTCAAGGAGGATGTGATTCATTTGCCTGCTAACGCAATTCATAATTTACTAATGAATGTGCACTGGAGGTGAAAAAGGAGCACATACAACTTATCAGTACTATGTGCTTCAGCTGTAACTGTGTTGTCCTCGGCATCTGTGTTGACACCACAGCTCTGCAGCCCACTGGGAGTTGCAGACCCTTCAACAGTCTTTCCTGTGGAGGTGCAGATCCTATTGAAATTCCACATGACACAGCCTCTGTAAGCACTTTTGCTGAATCACTTTAAAGTTATTTACATACTCTCATTAGTTTTAAGACAAGACATTGAAAAATCACAATTATAAAGGGTTTTTCCACTAAACAATTGATCATCCCACTTATACTTATATCTAGACATGTATCTTGGCACGTGTTAAACCATCAAGGCAGCAGCTGACATTTTAGGGTTGGAATCCACTTTCTGTCCCTTTTCTCTCTTCCCAATAAATTGTTAAAAAAATCTTCCCTGTTCAGTGCCAGGGCTCTGGTCAATGAGTATGATAGAGTCATCTCCTTCAAAAACGCAAAGAACTGGGACTTGAGTCATGTGCATATAGTGCACTATGAGACACCATGGGAGATCTTCAGTATCTGTATAGAGCTGGCAAATATGTAACAGAATGTATGGGACATCTGCACTGCTATGGAGCTGCAGCTAGAGAATGAAGTTGTACCAGCATGTCCGTCATTATCTGGTAAGACCTCATCCCTTGGGTAGGATTCCGACTGAGATAAGACCCGTACTCTGATAAAAATGGCTATTCTTACGTGATTTCTGAGACAATCTAAAGCCTCTGAGACACTTCCATTTCTTTTCTAGAAAGAGATATTGAAGAATATTCTGCATTCGGCATTCAGTGGCCTTCCCCTGGCCTTCAGCTAATGACTTTTTATGGGATACTGGCAGTGAGTGAGAGCTGTGAAGCCTTGTTGCCTGACTGATCATCAGTGCCAAATTATAACCTGCATATCTATGGAGTATGAAGGAAAAATTAGGAGTCTGATGTAAGAAAAGGTTTATAGGGACATCATCAAGTCAAACTGGACTCAGAATATGGTTTGATTTGCAGGGAAGTTTGGTCTGCCTATTAACACAGTATTTTTTTCTGTTTTCATTTGTGTATCCAAAAAACCCACATTGCTCCACACCACCACTGTTCATTTGATCCACAGCTGCTGTAACATGAATTTAGCCCTTGTATCTTTTAGTGCAGATCCTTTCTCCTCCGTCTCCACTCTCTCTGTGAATAAAGTGAGAGCAGCTCATCTGCTTTGTATTCCGCACAGTAAAAAATCCTTTCCTGACTGATTGATGTGTGCTTGTTTTGCAGCACCACTGGATTTGTGTATGGGTCATAGGCTACAGACCAGTTTGTTAAGGAAAACTGATGTACAGTGTTGTCACACAGGGTAAGATGCAGTGATGACTCTGCACTCTTCACTTACATAAAAATTGGAAAAAGTTTTAAAAATCCTCTTGAATTAAAAACAAAACAAAACAAAAACAACTGGATTATTCAAAGCAAATTTATGAGATCTTTGATTTTCTCCAGTGTAGCCAGTGATTCAATGCTATGTGGAAAATAAGTCTCTTCCATTCTAGCTGTAATACTTCATGCTTTTAGCTGGAAATGTCCTGAGTCAAGTGCTCCATGTCACACCCAAAGCTGTGACCATCTCAGGTGCAAAATGATAGAGCTTTCTGTAGAGTCAATGCCAGAAAATTCAGGAAGGGGCTCTTAAAGTGAAAATATTTATGTCCTGTGATAGAGGTCCCATTCAATCTGGGAGAATAGAGCCATATATCTGGCTCCACAGGTGCTCCATTATCAGGATGCCTTTCATTGCTCAGAATGGAAAACCCACTAAACTCCTACCTGGACCTGGAGTGTACTGGCAGTGTTGCTGTGGGGGCAGGTCATGTGCAGCCATGAACCTTTTCCTTACACAGTTGCAAATCTTTGACCATGCAAAAAAGTCCATTGGGAATGTCACTGTGCAACTCTTCTTCTGAATGTCCCACTCCATGTGAAAATGTGAAAGCTGACATCATTGCTTAAAGTGCTCATGTTCACACATCAAGGTGAGTGTGTGATGGAGTTAGAGATGGCACAGGCAAAGAGGACACAGTCCAAATTGGAAATTGCTTTTTCACTCAGATATTGCACCTGTCTGAAAGTGCTAGATTAGGTTTGAAGGAATGGCATTGTTTAAAACAGTATGTTCTTATGCAATGTAGGGTCAAAAATAGAACAAAAAAAACAAAACCCAACTGTCAAAACTCCCAAATGGGTCTTGGGTAAAGAGATTCTCTTTTCAGTCTCTTCACTGTAAGAATCTGCCCAGCCACCAAATTAATGTTATCACTCTCCTACCTAGGAACTCTATTAGAGACTACAGAGGTTATTTCTGGACAGTGCTGTCTTCTGGATATTAGAAATTCACTTTCAGCTGTATCACCTTTGGAGGACCTTATATGTTTGATGTGAGTGCCTGTGAGAAAAGGTCAGGTAGAAGAAAGGGTGGGTAGGATGTTTGACTGGGTTCTTTGCTTCTTTAACCCCCCCTACAGTCTTTTGATCTTCATTGGTTTGAGGTGGGAAAGTGGAAAATACAACAACAGTATATTCAGTCAAGGCAAAAGGTATGACAGCGGGTTCAGAAGTTTCTCCTATTTGCACTCTTTGGAGCTCCCTAAAAATTCATTCAGAGGATGTAACACATTCCTCCCCTCCTTTATAAAGAAATGAGAAGTGTTTGTGGGGAGATCAATGTCTGTCTGTGTGAGAGATCCTAATTCTTGGGTATCCCTGAGATTTGGTCGTGTTTGGAAGTAGACTCCTAGATCTTTCATCTCTCTGGACAACAGTGTTGGTGATGCTTAGAAAGGTTCCTTCCTGTAAATCCCTACTCAGGATGTTTAAGCATGGACATGGATGATTAATGGTCTTACATTAGACTCTTTGTATACCCTAAATTCACTTAACCTCTTTACAGGGGGTTTGCTAAAGTCTGGGCACTTGACTGCTGAATTACAGGCTGACTTTCAAACGCTCTACACTTTTATTTCACAAAATTTAACAGAAACCAATGCATGAATCTTTAAATTTAGGTTCAAATGTGTTCACACAAGTTTGTTAATGTCTTTTGGAGACAGTCCTGTTAGAAGCATTTCTGAAACTCATTTGATTTGTGGTTACTGCAGCTGGGGCTGCTGGGTAATGCAGTCTGGCTCTGTGCTGTTCCTGCTTTGCTGTGCTGCATGGCCCACTGTGTTTCGTAGTCTGCATGTCCCAGCTCCATTAGCAGCTTGCTGCCAGCCAGAGGTAAGCCCATAGACAGATGTACTTGTCATGGCAGATAAAAGCCCCAAACAATAGTTCAGTTTGATGTCATTCACTTAATATAAGAATAGAATTTAAAGCCACTAACAGAGCAACTCAGTTGCAACATCCAGATGCTTTCCCATTCTTATTCAAGGGTAGGAGACATCTAACTCCTTGGTAGCTGATGCTGTCACTGCCTCTCCTTCACTTCTGCAACCTGGCCTTCAATCACCCATGTGAGAAGATGTCTAGACCTCTCCTTGTAATCTGTATATGCTAGGCCTTTCAGAGCATCTTTAAAACTTGTCTCAGAGACAAGATGGAAATGGATGACTCCTGTCTTCCAAACTGAGAAAAAATCAGGCAGGGAAAAGTAGTGCTCAGGGCTTTCTATTTTGTACTTTCATGCCAGCAAACCTGAGAAAGGAGTCAGGCCATTCTTCTGAAATGCCCCCTACAGCAGAAAATCCAGGATGGTAAGGGTTTATGCTGACTGACATTGCTGACCCAAAATATTTTGTACCAGCATGGCAGACTCACTAAGGAAGCTGGCAGCAGTGGTACACAAGGCAATAAGGCAAAAGGTTTTTAGAGGTGGGCATGAAGATAAAAGCAACAAGAGGAGGCCTTAACCAGGCTCTTGGCTTGTAGGTGGAGGAAAGGAGAGAGTAAATGTCTGAAAAGCTGCTCTTTTGCACCTTAAATGCCCTGCTGTGAAACACAGCTTTAGTCACCCAGATCTTGGTTATTAAAAGCTTTCCAAACTTAGGGAAATAGCAGTGAAGCCCATTCAGAGGAACTCCTGCCAATGAGAACCTAAGGTCATAAAAAAACCTGGCATGAGTAAGCGTTTAAGCTGTTCTGGCTCAGCTTCCTACTATGAGTGGGACAGTGTCTCATTTCTGTCCCTAGTGGATTAGTGTCATTCTGGGCTACCACTTCATCACCTGCAGATCATCTAGTATGCCAGTAATACTAGGGCTTTTTTGGGATCTTTCCTCACTTCCTAGGGTTTTCTCCAGCATCTTGTGAGGGATCATAGGATCATAGAATGGTATGAGTTGGAAGGACCTTAAAGATCATCCAGTCCAACCCCTCAAAGAGGAATCTTTGAGCATCCTTACCTGAGGCACTTGACACTTTTTTCCTTGTCCTCCAGGACCTCCGCTGAGGTTCTCAGTGCACTTTTCCATACAGCTCTGCACAGTGCACATTTGTAGAGTCACAAAGTTTTTGGTTTTTTTTCCGGTCAGCCCTATCTCAGTACTGATTTCTGTAACAGTAACTGGCCTATTGCTTGGAGTAGCAGAGACGCAGGAATCTAAATATTAAACAGTGAGCATTCCCAGTTCTGTGGTAAAGAAGGCATGCATTCTTTTCTCTCTGAAGAGCTGTTCTCAAATATTTGGTAATGTCATTTTTTTAGTGTTAAAAATCCCAATTCAAGCCTCTCATTAGCAACCATAAAACGATCAGTGCAAGATACTGCAGATGTTCTGTGAAAACTGAAGTTTGGATGGAGGGGAAAAGATGGTGGGTAGGAATATAGACCAACTAAAAGAACTGTGAGAAAAGATGCATTTTTAATCCTTATGGGTAAAAGCCAATAGCTGAAGAAAATAAGGTTGTTCCAGTATGAAATTTGGGAAAGTGTGTGGGAACCATGATTTTAGGGCCATATTGCATTGGGAACCATAAACCAAAAATTGAGCAAAGCACTGCCAGATTTTCCTAATATAATCTTAGAGAATTCCATTAGCATTTGCCAGGTGGCAGAACATAATGAAACTAGAACACAAGTTTTAAGGGAAAACAAGAAAGGACCAAATGGAGCAAAGCAGAAAAACCTTAAATTCATATGAACATTTTGAAACAGGGGAAATTTCAGTGGCTTGCAAGCAATGGTATTGAGGATGCGAGAGCAAACAGAAGTCTAGGCACTGTTGCACTGATGAAGATTTCTTACTGCTGGTAACTGTTCTAAAGGCTTTTCTGCCCAGAACCTGGATTATTATTTTGTAAGCAGGACCCTCAACCACACGCAGATGTCATACTTAAATTTACAACAAGGGATTTCAGAGAAACCTGGTCGTGTAAGAAGTGGGCTGGTATGGCTGATAGGCTAATTCTTTCAGTAGCAAAAGTATATAAACATTATTAAAAAGCGGCGTGTGTAATTGTATCCAAAACAGGGCTGAACAAAAGGGGTGGCATTCAGCTAATTTACGCAGTAAACATCTCAGTGGGAGCCAGTCATTAGAGCCTTTCCATACAGTTACAGAGAAGAAAATGTCTCTGGAGGTGCTTCTGACCAGCTTGAGCTGTCTACTTTACAACACCATGAACTGTACACTAGGAGCGTGTGTTCCCCTCTGTTAGCTGTAAGACTACTTGAGACTTAACATTTTGGCACACAGGACAAAAAATTGCCAAAATCATGCAGATACAAATATGGTTTTGCCTGCCTATGATGTATCTGGTCCTCATGACAGCTTCAAAAGGACTGCTATGTTTTGGAATAAATAATAGGCAAATTAATATGTGATCTGCTCCTAAAATTTTCAAGCAAGAGACGGTGGACAGGATAAATTATGAGCACCTATATATGGAAAAAACATAAAAGTCTTCAGCTAGATCTGCATTATATTAGCTTGAAATGAAAGCAGATTAAGAAGAAAAACTCAAAGAATGTGAAATTTGAAAAGAAATAAAAAATTATCAAACAAAACAGTCTGCGGTGTTCATCCAAGAAACATTAGATTCACAGTCTAGCATAGGGAGGTGGTGGAGTCACCATCCCTGGAGGTGTTTAAAAGACAAGTAGTTGTAGTGCTTAGGGACATGGACTAGTGGTGGACTTAGGACTGATTCAGTGGTTGGACTTGATGATCTTAAAAGTCTTTTCCAACTAAAACCATTCTATGTTTCTATAGTAATAAATTACTTCTTTCCTGTAAAAAATGTGTTGGTTTTGGATCACTGTCTTTAATACACCAAAATAGCATGCTTAGAAAATACGAGTGTTAAACATGTGATTTCCAATAACAAGAACATTTATTTACTAGAGTAGTATATTGGTTGTGCCAGTGACAAAAGAGTACTGACATTTGGTGGACTGGAACTTACATATACAACAAACAAGTAGGGCTTTTAGGCATAATACTGCAAATAGGCACAATGTATTGGGCTATGAAAAATGATGAAAATTATAGCAAAGATTATTCTGAAAACTGAAGAACTGGATTCAGATCCTCATTTGGCATATTTGATTTATAGCCTTGAAGTCTGGACTGCCACCTACTGAAATACTGCTCAGTAGGAAGCTTAGGCTTAACAGGACTCAATTTTCATTACCGAACCTTGGCTTTTACCCTATTTCTTTTTTCTAACCCTTGGTGCTTTATGTCCCATGCATAGTATCATTATAACTGTGAGTAAATAAGAGACTTTCTTTCAGACCTGGTTCTCCAGGTCAGTGTTAGTCTCTCCTTATCTCCTGTGATTACAGCAGTTCCTTTCAATTTGCCTGTTACAAATTTACAGTCAGGCTGAACCACCACTGCCTCTAAAAGATTAAATTGAACAATGTAGACTCAACTATGGAAACAGGACAACATAGCAATATGACTTAACAATTATCAAGCAAGAGTCTCTGTGTTTGCAATGCCACAATATGGGCATAACAGCAAGGTGAAGATGTACCTCATTATCATCATTGCTGAGGGAGAGGGATTGATGAAAACACTACGACACTTGAACAGCATCTTCCATGGAAAGGAGACACAAGAAGACTTGCAGGCTTTGTAAATATGAAGGACTGAAACTGAAGAAGCTGCAGGGAAGTCAGTGGGTTGCATCGCATCAATGGTGAATGAAATTCATTAAGTGCTCTGAGCGCAGTCCTCATTGCAGGTGCTAAGGAAGGATACCTGATGTGTGGTTTGATTAATTTGCAAAGGGTTTATCCTTCAGAGACAGTGCAGCTGGGGGTTAGACCACATTCCCTGCTCAGATTTGCCCTCAGAATTATTCACGGTGACTTTTGATCTACAGTCTCACCCTATTTTTACATTTTTCTTTTTTTTTTTTCTTGCATGATCTGTTGTCTTCACAGGTGAGGTCTCACTTTGAGCAGTGGGTCTTGCACCATGGGCTGCAATTTGTCTTTGTTAGTGACCAAGGAAAAGCCTTTTCACTGCAGTGAGACTCCTTTTCTTGCGTATCAGATACATGCGGACAATCGCCTGAACATCACCTGCACTGAGTTTGTTTAATGGGGAGGGAAAAGAGGAGCAAGCCATATCCCCTTTCTCCATGGAGTAGTGATACCCTCTAGTGGTAAAACCGCAGGCAGTTTTAGGCAAAAGATGATTTCACTATCATCTTTCCTCTTCGTCTCGGACAAAAATCTGCACATCATCTTTAATTGACAGTGCTATTCTGTTGAATGAAGTCGTAAATTCACGCCTTTGGTTTAAGTAGCTGATGATGTAATTTCCTTGAACTGTTTTCAGTGTGTTTCGCCTTTCGTTAAATCATTTAAATGATACTTGTGAGCTGATGGGTGACCGAATTTTCACATTGTATAAAGAAATGGCTGTAATGGAAAGCATCAAGTAGCAGCAGATCAAGGCTTTAAATGGAGAATTAGTAATGGTAAGGCTAATGGATGTCATGTGGCAGATCATAGATGGTTTATAGCTAATCAAAGGAGTCATGTTGTCTTGGTTGAGTTCACACCAGTTTGCTCACAGAGTTGCAGGGTAGCTGGACCATGGGTTTTGGGAAAGCAGTAAGCCTTCACAATTGCAAGGTGGGGACAGCAAAGTATGGTGTGACAGGACAAGCTTGAGGGCAATGCAGGAACACTGCAGAATTCGTAAGTTAAATGCTGAACGTCTTGAGCAGCAGGGGTGTAGTTAAAATAGGTGGATGGTAAAAGACACATTCTGGACCCAAAGGCTGTTTCCTACCAACACATAACCCTTGCTCTAAAGCATGGCTGGTGAGTGGGAGAAGGTGAAACTTGTCAAGGAATTATAGATTTAGCATGAACAAAACCACGTTTATTTCTGTTCTAACCTTGCTCCAAATGGCTGATCTGAAAAGTTCCTGGCATAGGAAACTTCAGTCTGAACAGCCTATGTTAGGAAAGCCACAGCAAAGAAGTCTTCAGGGTTTGCGGTGAAGTGTTCCACTGTCACCTGTGCATTTCATGGAGGTTGCCAGTTGATGCTTTTTGGAGGAAATTCATTCCCAAAGAGCAGCAGAAGCTATCTGGGGCTCACTTCTCTCCTTCTACTCCAGCTGCAGAACCGTTGCAAATTCTTAGCCCTAATTTTCCACGTACAGGAAGGAAACAAAATCCCAAGACAGGTTAAAGGACACATCTCTGACCTGAGCCTCCCTTCCCCGGGGTCCTTGCTCTCTGCCTCCACACTGCAGGCTGTGGGCTCTGCTCATTTCACCCACTGAAACAAAGTGGAGTTTCATTCAGCAAGAGATGAAATCACACCTTAGGTGTCAGGTTGAAATTCAAAACAGGTAGTGCACATTAAACACAGTTTGAGTCTTAAGAAGCTTTTTTCCCTGGGTGATTTCAGTACCTAATGCCTATCATTTCTTTGATGGACCCTAGCTATGAAAGTGAGGGATCCAGAGGTTTTATGGAGACGTCCTTCCAGTTTATTCACTAAGCTCTGAAATACTGCCCCTCTGTTCCTGTGGATCAGCTTTTGGGAGCACGTTACAATGCCCATGATCTGGGTACATGAAGTACTAAAATATGAGCTTCTTCCACTCTGCTTCACAGTGATCACTTATGAGACTCCCTTGATTTTTCTTACTTCTTTATGTATAAAAGATTTTGAATAGCCTGAACCTGGGAATAGTTTTACAAAGCAGATCAGTGTGACTTTAGATTGGACTGGATTGGATTTACCAGCAGTGGGAGTTAAATTTTCTGTCAAGTCTCTGTGTTCTGGAGCCTCAGAGGCAGGTAATAACACAGGGGCAGTGATTTATCACACACTGCGTTTATTGGAGAGCAGAACTTTACCCTTTCTATTGCTTCTCTTTCAAACCTTTTTATCTTTTCATCTGCATAGAAATGAGTGCAAAAAGGGAAAGATAAAACAATGCAGTTTTCAAGGGAGGGTTTGTCCTGGTGCTGCATTATATTGAAGCATTCAGTTTCTCAGATCTCAGGATACGCCAAGTAGATTTATACCACTGTAACTGCAGTGCCATTTTGTGAACCGTACAGCACACCAGCTTGGAATAGACCTCCTGAGCATTACAGTCTTCTGCCCTATCATACAATCCCTTCCCAAAATGCAGTATCATCCATTTCCTTCCTGAAGAATGCTGTCAGGTTAATTAATGCATGTCTGTCCCAGAACCACTCTGATTTAGGATCTTGCAATGATTTATTGATTGCCAGCCCGTCCCCTGTCAAAGTTGAGAACCCTTGATCTTCACGAGAGCCCACGTCACTGCTCACCTCCCCGAAGGTCTCCACCCACATTTTTATAGACAGTATCTTCAGTGCAAATGCAGAGAGGGATAACAATGCTGTGGTTTTTCCTTTTATTTCATTCCAGGTTTCTAATTGTCTTGGGGTGTTTGATCTTAGCTGTCCTGACAACTTTCAAGGAATATGAAACTGTTTCAGGAGACTGGCTCCTCTTGCTGGTAAGTAGACTGGCTGCTGCATCACCCTGGTAATGTCCTTGAATTGAAATCAGCCCCATCAGCAGAGATGGAAACTTACTGCCAGCTCCGCAAGCAAGAAGGTTACTTCTGTTGATCCTGGAGCAGTCACCGTACACTTACATATTGGAGAGTTCCCGGTCCATTGTCAACACTGACTGAATAAAAGCAAGTAAGGAGAGAGGAAAAGTGCTATCCTGAACCTTTTAAATAATGGTTTTTCAGCATTTACCTAACAGCTCTCCCATTGAAGTATCACTACATTTCCTAGCTTGGGTAAGGTCTGCTGGCTTTTGCCCCTCCTAGCTTCTGCACATGGCTCAGCCTTCTAAAGGCCTTGATCACTGTGGCAACCTGCATACCAGGGCTGGCCAAAAACTAAACCAAAGTGTCTTACCAACTTATCACCCACTGTAGTCTTCTCAAAAATGCAACTTTCCTGAATAGAAAACTGTTTCTATGACTCTATCCCACTGAAACCAGGACAAGAATGCCACCTCTCACTTCACCTGGCCTTGTAGAAAAGAATGAAACTACACAGCAAGAGTATTTTGGAGATTGCAATTTCCATTTCCCTTTGTACCCCCAGAGACATGTAGATCTGAGCAAGAACTAAATGCCAAACAGAATGAAAGCTGAAATCCCCTTGCATGTTTCTTCTCAAAAAGTGCCTGAATGGAAACACCCTCATACTCTGGGGAATGTGAAACTAACTTTTGGCCCCTGTTACCCTGCTTAGACCCATCTTTTCGCATTTGAAGAAGCCTGAGGTTATTTTTCCTTCTTACATTTATGTTGCTCTCAGCAGTTTTCAGAAGTACCTAGCAGCTGTGGGTATGGGCATCAGGAAAAATCCCCCTTTCCCTCCCTGCCAGCTATTCACAAACAGGAAAAGTAATTGCGTGCCCCATGCTGCCCTTGGCCCGTCTCCACTGAACACCTTGGAAAAGCTTTCTCCTCACCATTCCCTCCCCATGATTAGAAAAGCTCTTAAGCACAGTGGAGTATCCCATTCTTCTGTGCAGTAGAAATTTAAGGGGATAATATATGCCTTAAATTTATCTTATATATGCTTTTATCATTGCCTTAAATATGACCACATAAATATACTGTACCCTGTCCCTGTCTCTCTAGATATGGCTGCTTGAATGAGCTGCTGGTGGGTAACCCAGGGTGTGGGCATACAGAATGCACTGGGGACTTTGCAGTCACCACTCACATGTCTTTCATTTCCTGTGAAACAAGAGGTCTTTTTGTGAAGTAATTGCCCTTCCATCAAGCAGGGTAAGCACTTCGCATTTACCTGACAGCGGAGGCACATCCTTTCTGCGGAGCAGGCTGGAAGACTATGTCCTGCTTGGCCTTGCCTCTTTCATTGATCTATATTCTCCTGTTTACTTTTTTCCTCTCTCTCTCTGGGAAAGAGATGGTACACGTGGGGTAGAGAGAGACAGTGCACACATACCCAAACACTTGTACCTCATCTGTTTTCTTCAGCTATAGCCTTGTGCCCAGAATTACTGCAAAATTTGTTATGAGTCTAATAATGTAGTTTGTGTCTTTGCTACAGGAAACCTTTGCCATTTTCATCTTTGGAGCAGAGTTTGCCTTAAGAATCTGGGCTGCTGGGTGTTGCTGTCGCTACAAAGGATGGAGGGGGAGACTCAAATTTGCCAGGAAGCCTTTGTGCATGCTGGGTAGGCCCATACTCTCTACTACTGTTTTTCTCATTATACCATTTTCCTTCTGAGCCAGTTTGGGGCAATGTCCAAGAACCAGTGAATGGCAGTGCAAAAAGCACTGAAATCAGATCTGCCCTTTGTGCTAAGAGCTGTGTCCTGTTGGAGTAGTTATTTGAAGTACACAGCAATAACGATTTATTCAAGAGACACTTCGGTGGTTGGTCAGTGGGAAAATAAATGGATCTTTCTACCCTTTGAACACATTTTCCTTGTCCTGAGTTCCCACTGCATTTTTCTTAAGCTCATCCTCAAACATACCCTATCTGCCTTCAGTTTCAAGCCACCTCAGATCCCAATGCTATACCATCTTAGCCAGCCCTCTTTCATCTTCAGATGCGTTTTACCTTTGTAATGTTGGTCTGCATTTGCAAACAGGTATCTTTGTCATTTCACCCTTGTTATGGTTCAGGCTTGGAAGGCATTGCCTATAACTGTCCATAAAACTGCTCATTATTCATATTTGAATCCCCTCCCAGAAGTCTATATTATGTCCACAAACCAACCAGCCAACTTTTAGGAGCTCACTGTGCCCTGAGCACCTGTCATGCACATCCACATTCATTCAATGTTTCCAGGACTCCCTCATTTATTTTGATGCTCTTCAGGCCAAGCACTAGTTTTCTGTTCTTTCTTTGTACAGCATATAGCACTCTGGGGAGCCATGGTGCTGCAGTTATATAAATACACTGTACCCTCATCCCTCTCCCTCCTTTTGTTCATCTTGTGGGTCTAAAAGGTAGACAAAATTGGAACAAATTTCCTTTGTGCATCTGTGCCATCTTCTATTCAGTAGTGCTCCTTTGGGTGCTACTGTTGTATAAATACTTCTTGTACTTCTAATAAAATTGTGAAGGCAGTAGAGCACGGTGTGAGCAAGTGGGATTGATAATGTCTCATGCCTTCTCAGTAAGAGTGTTGTCTCACTTCTGAGAATGCATCTTCATTGATATCTGGGTAAAGAACAGAAGAGATCCCACTGGATTTATTAATATAATCTCTTGATTGCCACTGGAACAAGTGTGTTTTGAGAATGATTGAAAGTGAATAAACCTGAAATCCATCTGGTGCCACCATTTTTGGCTGGAAATACTATATGAAAACAATTTAAAGACTTAGTGTCCAAAGAATGTTTGAAGCTCTTTGGTACCACTTCTTTTTTCTTTAGTATGTATATGATCAAAAAGCAAGAGGGGAACAAAGAAAAGAAAGGAAAAAAAAAACCAAACACCAAAAGAAGTGATGGGATTTGCATTTCAAACCACTTCGGTTGATCAGGAAATTGGCCCTGTGAGCGCTTATGAAAAATAGTAGTACTAACTTTGAGAATTTAATGGGATAATTCAACCAAAAGAACAAAATACCAGATGCACTATCAAAACCTGAATTTCTTATCTGCTGCCCTGTTCACTGTGATGTTCCTGTGGGAAAGATGAATTTAAGGGTGTTGTTTTGTCAGCATTCAGATGCCATTTCTGTGCATTTCTGAAGCTAGCTCAGGCAGTGTCTCAAGTCCAATGCATCGATCTGTAAATAGATTATGAGGCTTTCTGGTGAGTTCTGTGCATGATGCTGACTGTGTGGCAGATGCAGATATCTGTTTAATTGGCAACAGAAAGCATTTTCAGGCAGCTTTAAAATTTGCCTAGGGAAATTTGAAACACAACCAGACGAGATTAAGAATCAGGTGATGGGGCCACTTTTGTTGGCAGGCTTTGTTCTTTTTGCCTTGCAGATATCTTTGTGCTGATCGCTTCAGTGCCAGTCGTTGCTGTTGGAAACCAGGGCAATGTTCTGGCCACATCTCTCAGAAGCCTCCGCTTCCTTCAGATCCTACGGATGCTCCGAATGGACAGGCGGGGCGGCACATGGAAACTTCTGGGATCGGCCATTTGTGCACATAGCAAAGTAAGTGAGAAGCTTGCAGGGCTTAGCTGGGGTTTAGGGGAAAGATGTTGAGGAGAAAGAGAGGGGATGCACAGGTACAGCAGTGCCTTGGGATTATGTCTTGTAGTTCAAGGAATTTGTTCCCTCTTTCATTCTCTGGACCAGTTCTACCCCTTGTTTAACCCCTTCTCTACTGAATAGTGGTGCTGGGAAGCGACAAGAGAGAGTGCTCATTCCCACACTCATTGCAATAGTGTGAGTGAGAGCAGGGACATCCCTTTAATGGTGAAGTATGTTGAAAACTTTGACAGAAATGCCTCTCTATTTGCAACATGTTTGTAGTGACTTCGCAGACTTGTCTGATCAACAGATGGAGCAGGACTCCAGAGGGATGGAAAGAGACTGGCTAGCAGAAATGTGGATTCAGAGAGAGCTATTGGTGTTCTTTTTAGAAGCATGGGTTAGGCAATACAAAGATGCACACAGTGTGAACCCAGATAGACAAAATTTCTGAAATCATCTTTGCTCAGTCTAAGTTGGTGCTATAGTCAGACACAACTTATCTCACACCAAACAAACACATTGTGTTCCTGCATTCTCACCAAACATTATTACAAGTTAAAAACTATCTGCATAAAAATCCTCTAGGTGAGATTTCTCATTTGCACAGCCTGCAGAAAAATTATGTATAATCTGTGCTATATACTTATTTTTCTTGTCCATGAATGACATTCCTGACATTTTAAGGGGTTTTGAAAATTAAAATGCCAACTGGAACAGCATAATTAGACTTTGCTTCTTTGTAGTGGCTGATAGGGATACTCAGCCTGCTCCATTTCATATTCCCCCATGTAAACTTGCTACAAAGCAGGTGGCACATAAACACTTATGTCAAAAATGTTTCTTAGCAAACAGAGATCACGGAAGAAGACCATTCTCATGAAATTCTCAATATTTTTTAAAAATGCAGTTCTCAAAAAACAAAAGGAATATTGATTTTTTTTACCCAGTTGCAAAGACCTTCACCAAAAAAAGTTTCTGCTTTGTTTCAGACATTGCTGGAGTTTGCTGCATCTCCCACCGTAATGGGATTTGCCACACACTCCATTGTAGTCACTCTCTCTAAAACAAACTCAGGTTTGTTTTCACACAGACGATTTTCAAGGTCTGTTCTTGTTGCATCAACTCATGGTGAAATCATACCTCAGAACCTGCTTTGATATACCTAGAGAGAAGAAACTGCATCCTGCAGCCTTGGCTCTCTGGAGGTAGGAAGAGGGCAGAGCTGTTGCTTTGACTGACCAAGCCTATGGGCAGCAGAAAGGTCAAGGACAGAGCCCTGCAGCACCCTGTGTCATGTGTGCAGCTGAGTCCTTAGCCCAGCTTTATGCAGTACTACAAGTGCAGATTGCTCCAAGCTGTTCCCAATGAAGATGAAATGTAAGGGCTAATTCTTGACAATCCCTGCATTATTTCCCAGTAAGTGCTGAGGTGGACCTGTCATGGACTGTGAACAAGCCAGCAGAGACAGCTCTGCTGTTATCCTGAGAGCTTCTCTCTTCCCCTGACGTTTACTCTGCCACTGGAGGTATTTGAGACTGCTTTTAACCACTCTGTTGTCCATCTGTTTCTCTTGCAGGAACTCATCACTGCTTGGTACATCGGGTTCCTGACGCTCATCCTGTCCTCCTTTCTTGTTTATCTGGTTGAAAAAGATGTTCCTGAAAAGGATGCTAATGGGGTAGAGATGAAGGAAGAGTTTGAAACCTATGCAGATGCACTGTGGTGGGGATTGGTAAGTGACTCCAAAAATACCTTATCTTATCCTTAAAAACTTTGTATCCAAGAAAAGATAAAATATTGGTGTTAGGGATTACAGAATAAGTCTTGCTAAATTGAGTGATAGGGATGTATAACATTACCCAAGTAGGGTAACCATTTAACAGAACTTACATCCCTCTTAATTTTCAGTCAAAATAAGGCCTTCCTTTCAGAAATCAGTCTGTGCTCCTGGCTTCTGGAAAACCTCTCTTTTAGAGGAGTGTCTCTTTGGGTATAACTGCACTGACAGAGCCTATGCCTATGAGAGACCTAGCTCTCATGACAGCAGTACCCTGCCTGTGAAAGCTATGTCCCTCAGAAAATGACAAAACCAAAGCTGCCCAAACTAGGAGGTGCTTGTTGACTCTCTTGAGGGACAAGAGGCCTTGTAGGGGGATCTAGATTTGCACCCTGGGCATTGATTAATGGGATGAAATTTAACAAGTCCAAAATGTCTTTGGAAAGGATAACTCAACACTTCTCTTGTTATACATGCATTCCCCAAGAATCACTCAGGGAATGCCATTGGTGGTAGAGTACTGAGCAAGAGAGACCTTTAATACGTCTGTTCTTGTCTCTTCTGATGAAGAGGGGAGTTTTGGTTTGTGCCGCTGCTCATTTGATCATATTCATACAACCTGGTAGACAGATTTCATGTTACTTTGCTACCATAGTTAGAGGAGTCTATATCATGCTGTGACTAAAATTCAGCAGTATATTTTTTATTTAATGCAGTTAATACATACATGGCAAGTTCCCTCCCCACCATTACTAACCAGAAGGTCCCAAGTGTTGCATAGAACATGTGGATATTTTCATATCCTTACATATCCAGAACATTTAGGTAGAGTCTCACTGAGACTGAGAAAAGGTACACAGCTGGAAATTAGCAATTGTGCAGGAAAGGAGTAAGTTTTCACAAAGTCATCTCATTTTAAACATACTGAGGCTTCAGGGAGAGGTAGCCCTGACTGATGGTTAAAGCCCTGCAAGCTGTTAACTGGCAAGTCACATTTCAAACTGATGGTGGGCAGGAGGCTCACTCTGAATGCAACATCACCTACAGTGCCCTCTCAGCAAATGCATCCTAGAAACACAGGTGCTTTCAGACTATATCCATTCTCCCTGGGGCAATGCCTCTGGACTATGATGCCATTAATAAAATTGGTTTTATTCCCATTGTCACGATCCTATTGTAGGAAGGTGTGCATGAGCACCCATAGAGCTAAGCGAGTTATGCAGGTTTCATGGTAACATTTAAAGCAGAGCTGTTGACTTTGTTTTTCTTATGGAGAGTTGTGGTTATTCTGCCTACAGATCACCCTCGCTACAATTGGGTATGGCGACAAGACCCCCAAAACATGGGAGGGACGGCTGATTGCAGCTACCTTCTCTCTCATTGGAGTGTCTTTCTTTGCTCTTCCTGCAGTAAGTACCTCCCCTCTCCTCTGTTAGGCACACCTCAGCACTGTGCACTTACAAAAAAGAGGTAAAGTGACCAAAACTGCCAATGGAATCAAAACAGCTTTTTAAGAAGTGATTCAGACACTTGAGCCGGTCTATATTTGTAAATCAAACCTCTTTTTTCCCAACTTTTCATGGAGCCTATTGTGATTAATGTGTCACCCCAGTACTCCTTGAACCACATGTGGGCACTTTATGAGACAGTGCTAGCTGGCACAGGACAAAATTAATCCAGCAAGTTAATAGTCTAGGGAATCACAGGGGAGTGAATATTTAACCTGGTTCTGGTTAGTTTACTGGTATTGACATAGCCACACAAGATGCATTTTTAAAGGCTTTGGGGCTGTTATTTTAATAATTAGGGTTGCCCCATCTTACCCAGATCTAAGCACTCTTAAGCTAGAGATCTACATCTGAATGATCATCACAGGTCATCCTTTATAACCAGTGCAGCTCTGCAAAGCATTTTGTCTCATCTGTTTCCCTTCCTTCCTAAAGGAGTGCTTCCACCATGGAAGTGCTGTTTAAACTCACTAAGATTAAAGGGAATTTAGAGAGCAAGTGACAGCAAAGGCGTTTTTTATCTAGCCAGGTGAATCCTACTCTGCCTGCCTAAGAAATTATCTCTAAATTGCTTTTGAAAATATATTTGTTCCCTGGTGTTACGTGGGCCAAATATTTGCTTGTCTGCAAAGTCCTCAGGTAAGAATGAGACAAGAGCTGGGTGAGATGGGCCAAATAGCAACAGAAACCATCCCAAGTCCAGATTTTAGAATATTTTTCCTTTAGATTGAGACTTGGAAAGAATTTCACAGAGGTTGGGAAGTCCCATGCACCCAAATCCAAAGTGTGGTGTTTGATCACACAAGCACAGTTTCACTCTACCCTGAATGGAAAGTAAAACACCACCTGGATACCTCCAGCTTGGAAAGGCAGTAGACAGTCAAGAAGCCTGCTGAGGACCTTAAAATGATTTGGTGTGTCCTGTGGCCCTTGAGGTGATCATGACAACCTCATGTCTCATGAGCAGAGCAGTGGGAAAGGCATGCTTTACGAAAGGAAGTTCTCATGTAGCCCTGTCCATCTCCACCTATAGACCTGTTTCCTCTCATTGTGAAACCATTTTTTTCTAAGTAAGAAATGTCTAAAATCTTGCATCACTTTATGCTTTCAGGGCATTTTGGGTTCAGGGCTGGCACTGAAGGTCCAGGAGCAACATCGTCAAAAACATTTTGAGAAAAGAAGAAAGCCAGCAGCTGAACTCATTCAGGTTTGCAGCCATTTATCCCCTCCTTGAAAAAGTGGTGTGTATGAAGACTGCTGCGTCATGTTTACAAGGGCCACCACTTCCCCCCACCGCCCTGCCCAAATTCATGTTTCCCAGTGCAGGAGGTGAGAAGGTGTTTGTGAAGGAGTCAGGTTTTTTCACATTGAGCTAGTTAATCCAGTGGTCTGTACAGCTTTTGAGGAATCTTTCAGATCCCAGAATATCATTCAGAGGAACAGTGTCTTTAGGAGAAGGGGTCTCATCTGCTAGCTTCTGGAAACCAACCGACTTCCACATCAGTGCCACAAAATCACAGAAATCAAGCTGTCAAAAACATATTCTTTCCAAAATCCAGGTTTTGTCAGTTCCTTTGAAAGAGTGCTTTTATGTTGTTATTTATGTGAAAACAGCAACAGAAGTAACACAATAGAGAGCAACTGTTTCCATCAAGGCAAATGATGCAAATAGTATGTGAGGTTTGTAAAAGCTGAAACACATCCTGGATCTTCTGTTATGTTTCTGGATCAGAGGATGCAATGGGAAGAAACTCCTTAGCTCTCTTGGACTTCATGTATGGCCTTTGTTATGAATTCAGAAAGTTAATCTTAAAATTACTAGTCTAGGCGCTGACAAATCTGTCTGGAGTTACTCTCATTAGGTGTGGAGCACAACCTGATGGCAGTGAAGTAAATGGCAGCATTTCCACAGAGGAACAGAGAAGGTTTCTGGGATAGCAGATGGAAGCGTTGGTGCTCAGTACTGCTCAGGATCAAACCAGTTCTCAGGAGAAATGGGCTGAGTGTCATATTATGCTGTTCTCATTAAAAAAGCTCCTTAGCAAACAGACGTGACTGCAGGGATGAGTGGTGAATTGGATTCACCTTTTAAATTAAAGCATCTTCACTTAGTAGCTAGCTAATTTAGCTACAGTATTTTTTAGGTATGTGCTTAGAGAATTTTGATTGGAGCTAAATGCTGAAATAGAAAATTGCTCAGCAAAATTTCCTCTGATGATACATTAGAGAATAAACTGTTATAGCTTAAGCACTTCCAGAAAGACTGGATAAGTCCAGCAGTGCTTCAAGCTCTTTTAGACATACCAGACAGGAGAAGAAAACCAGTTTAGTCAAATCTAGTATTTTGTTGATGTTGCTGGTTCTCTCTCACATCCTGTCTTCTTTAATAGCCCTCCCAGTTCAGAATCCAGTGTCAATGATTTCACCATATAGTGACACTTATTTGGTATGGCTGATTAGTAAATAATTTCCAGATAGTCACTCAGGTGCATCGTTATGTTCTTTGAAACAATCTGGCTGCTGTCAGCCTGGGGAATAGCTTTACCTAACAGTAATATTTCCTTTCCCTTTTAATTTAGGCTGCCTGGAGATACTATGCTACTAACCCCAATAGGATTGATCTAGTTGCAACTTGGAGGTTTTATGAATCAATTGTATCATTTCCATTTTTCAGGTAAGTGCATTGTCCACCTCCCCATCCTAATTTTCTGTGAATTATAAGTCAGGATAGGATACATAGACTTCATATATATCAAAAAGGCTTTTGTAGATAACAGAGAATTGCCAGTTAGCTTCCTGGCTGAGGATGAAAAAACGTTCTTTTTGGCTTTTGGCTCCATTTATTCTCCCTCCCCCTGCTGTGATACATTAGAGTCACATGGATACCTCCACCTTTGTAAAATGCTGGAGTTTATTGCCCCGGAAATCTCAATTTCTCCCTCTGTAATTTTAACCCTGATGAAGTTTTAGCCCTGGATTTCACAGACACCTGCACTTCTCACACCCTCTATGATGTGCTTGTGTATTTTAAGATATGGGAGACACTGAATATTCTTACTTTTATCTCTTTAACTCAACTGGCCTGAGAATTGTGTTGTTCACAGAGGTGTCCATGGCATGTGAACATAATTAATGCTTGTTAAATGCTTGTCTTTTGGCAATATCAATTGCTCAAGGGAATAATTCAGTGGAGGACAGCCAATGCATGTTTAAAACCATCTCCCACTGAAACTATTAACTGAAGGTTCACAAGAAAACTTTTCCAGGGAGTTGAGATCATGATTTTATTTTAATCACCACTTCTGAGTTCAGTGGAAATCATTCCATATATAAAGACAATAAAACTTAATGGACATTCATATGTTTATGGATATGAGTCTCTCTCTCTGATCCTCGTTTTTCTTGCCTGACAAACAGGCACCTACCTCACCTTCAGTTCTTAACATTTTAAAATATTGGCCCTATGAGAGTCAAGCCTTTTAGCAGTAGACTATCAGCTGTTTATAATGGGCACTACTTATCCAAGTTTATGCTTCAAACTTTCATTCTGGACTTGGTGTTATGACTTATTCTGAAAGAAGTGCCCTTAAACTACTGCTCAGCTCAAACAGAGGTCTCCACCTATAAGTTGTGCTCACTGCACTAATACTGCAGCTCCAGCTGTTGCTCAAAACTGACTTGAAGAAACATTTCAGGCTCCTGCCTTCATGAAGGGCGAATTGCAAATGCTAACTCTTTCTTTGTCTTATTCAAAACATATTTCTTTATGATTGATTTAACATACATCAAAAAGGAAATACCTAAGAAAAAAGCCCAAGTTTTTAATTAAGGTTCATATTTCTTTCCTTTTCTTTATTCCTTCTCATCTTCTTGTTCTCTGTAAATTCCCATATTATCCATTACAGAGTCATTTCTAGAGGTTTCTTGACCTCAGGTTTTGTTCAGAGAGTAATTCTCATGCTCTCCTTGAGTCTAGACTCATTACTGTGGCTTCAGGCTTGTTCATTGTGTGTAGGTTCTTCTGTGATTCAAATGTGACCTGAAATGTAGTAGGTGCTTTGCAAATAAGGTCCGGGGAGAGAGGGGAAGGGAGTTCACTTCATACCAAAGACTGGATTGCCAGTTTCAGCAGCACAGATTGGTTTTAGTAACCTTATCACTTTCTTTGCTTTATGGCTGCTTGAAAATGTAGCTTCTATTCTGCTGTCACTTATGGCCATAGAACAAAAGAGATATAAACCACTAACAATAGATTAGGAATTTATCTTTGAAAAAATCTCCTGAATTTATGATATAACTCTTCTCTCCTTGCTTTCTTGCAATGCTTCCTCTCTTCTATAAAAGGAAAGAGCAATTGGATGGTACTGCCAGGTATGTAGCTGCCACTATTATGGCCTTATTTTAATACAGTTATTGGAGGATGCCAGTTAAGTGGTTCTTTGTGGATTCGTGAGCTATTAACCAAAACATGCTACTAACACCACAGGTAGTCATTAAAAATGATTAACCAATCCATTTCCTAATTGCTTGCTTCTTCACCAATTTAACAGCTAAAATGCTAATTGTACAAATGCAATGTTGCTTGTTGATTGTCTGTAAACAGCTTTATTTTTCATTATGATTAATCATGGTCTAGTTTTCTCCTGATCCATCCATAATGTCAGGGTTTAGCATCCAGGTTGTTTTGTGTTGAATTTAAAATTCTGTTTCATGTTACTGTGTAACAGTCCTGCACAGAGCAATGTTGCGGTGTAAGCGATCAAGTCTGTAGTCCCACTTCTGATGAAACAGATGGGAAGGCTCACAGTCACTTTGGGGAATTTATGTGAAAAGAGAATGAGATGCTAACACTGGTCAGTCACTGAAAACTAGAGCAAAGCAGTAGTTGTCAGTCAACCTGCAAGGTCTCAAATGGAAATTATGTATTTATAACCCCCTGTAGCCAAGTTGCAGATTCAAAAGCGTGTGAAATAATTCAGCCTTCTAGGTTGAAAATGTGAAATACTTAATGCTGAACTGTTATCAATGGATTACCCATAACAAAAGTCAGTAGCAATTAAAGGATAAGTAGTTTCACAGACTGGTACTGAAGCTATTTCTATTTGCATCCCCATTTACAGTGCAGAGAAAAAGAGCAAAAATTGTAACAAAATTTGAAAACTGTTAGTCAGAGGACAGGCCTGGGTTCCAGTCCCTGACCTGGCAAAAAGTTCTTTTTTCTTTTTGTTTTTTAAACATTTCATGCAACACATGACAGCTTCAATAAAGGAAGCTGAAAAAAAACAGATTCATGCCTGCTGTTCTATGATTTTTTGGGGGTTCAACCTTCTTTAACAGAAAAGAGAAACCTGCCCTAAGTTTTCTTATGACACAGGCAAGTGTGGTAGTGCTGAATTATTGGGAAAAGATGACTTCCCCCTTCTGCTAGCATCACCATGAGCTATCCTGCTCCTCTTCAGACTGCCTGGATGGGAGTTACCCAGTTTGTGAACCTTAAGTACCCTTAAGTACTGTACATTCATGGCAGTGCCCAGGCTAAGCGGTCTTGACCAAGCTCAGTTGCATTAGTGTAGATGTCTGGAGATTTTAGCCAGGGTTGCTAACAGCTGAATTGTGGCCTTTAATATGTAGGAGATATCTGAGCTGAAATCCTTTTGAGTATGTAACTCCTTACCTTCAGCCAAAATGTGTTCTGACTCAGATACAGCAGCAGATTAAAATTAGACAAGTGAATGATTGCTGCGGTTTGCTGTCGGTCACAGTCCCCCTAGAGAAGCTCCTGCACCTGCAGTGACAGAACAGTTACTGAGTTACTGTGTCTTTCAGGCCAGTAGAAGAAGTCATTTTACGTTGACACACTGTATTAAAAACTGAAAAGTATGACTCACAGCTCAAAGTCTTTAAAACTGTAATCCCAAGGCTCCTCGTTCTAGCTGGATATATCTTGCTTTTATGTTGTTACATATGTAATAACCTTCAGCAAACTCATCGGTAAATGTGCATTGGAGGCTTCCCGTTAGAAGGAATGTGTTTATGGAAATAAGTGTTCAATAAGAGGGATTGGAAACCCTCCAGATAAACAGAAAAATGATGATACTTGTGGGAGCATCCACAGACTTCATAGACATAGGACTGAGCCATAAAGTCTGCTTGTTTTGACAGTCCCACCTCCCATCTCTCATAAAGCTCTTACTTACAGACCAGATAATTAAAAAAAAAATCCTCTTCCTCCTACAGTGATTTAGTATAGAAAGTATTACTTGTACATCACTGCATTAAGGCTGTATTGAAATAAATAAGCAATAAGGGATTGCAGTCGTCGTGGAGAGGACAACCCATATGTGCAATCTCCAGGTTCTCACATCACTTAAGTACTTAATGGCAAAAATGCAGAAATAAACTGCATTGTCTGAACAGCGGTTGATAAAGGGGAGAGAAGAATTGGGCCAAAGTTTTCCCAGAAGAGTCGGGAAATTAAACGAGTTAATAAACTAAAAAAGAGGCCTGGCTGTGTGAGAATTTGAGGATGGGTAGTTCTTTAAGTGGCAGGGTTTCTATTCTGTGATGCACAAGCTCTTTAGGAACTCCATAGCGGTAGGGTAAAACTCTGTGACAGATCCTTCTAGGATCTCTCCTTGGAAGCAGGAGCTGGCATCATGATAAAGTCACAGCTAGATGCAGGTCCTTGTTCTTAGATGATTTGGGAAAAACACAGGGGACTCAACAGAGTGGAGGAGTCCATTTCAGAAGTTGGATGTCAAGAGAAGGCTGCAGGGAAGGACCTGTGATAGTAGAAAGCCGATTAAAGTTTGGCAGCAGCCCTAGGCTTTATTGAAGCTCCCTTTAAACTAAAACTGTGAAGATGTGAGATATGATGAGGAGTAAATTTGACTACCCTTGAGCTAGACAGTAGATGAAGTCCTGCAAGCAGTGAAGTGGTACATATGATGCTGTTTTGTTAATAGTATTTTTTCTACATGCCCTGTATAGTCCCCAAACCAGGAGGAACTGGTGCTGTGCTATTCATTGCTCACTGGTGAGGATTTTACCGACACCATGCCAGAGGTGCCACCAGTTTTTCTTCCTTTATCAATGTGTAAACCTACCAGCCCATGAAATCATCTACATGTATTGCAAAGCCTTTTCATGTGTTTAGCTCCCAAGAAGGAAGATTTATGAGAAGTATATATTAGTGCTCATTTCTGCTGGAGTGCAGCAAATCATGCTATGATTTGCTATATCAGGACTATGGAGGAGTTTGCCTCGGTTGA
>NW_010196881.1:0-15322 GCF_000695765.1 Mesitornis unicolor
GATAAAAATGTTACTTTTAAACATGAAAAACTATTTTATGGAGAACGGCAAATATACTTTCTTAAGCTATTATAATATACGGTCAAATGTATTTATGATTGCTGTCATAATGTGATGCATTTTGTTTATACCAAGAAACACAAAAATTTGCATGATAGCAGCAGAATTATGACCAAGCAAGGAGAAAGAATGAAGACAACTGCAACAGCCCAACCTTCACATATTTATTCTAGTTGCAAATCAGTATCTTCATAGTGCTATTTGACTATAACTTTTAATTTTATTATTTTATGTATTTATGGTATAAAAAAATGTAGGTATTTGGTTATGATCTTCATTTCAGAATTATGGAGCCAAGAAATGAAAAAAATACAATTTGCAGGATCTTATTCTTTAACCCTTAAAGAACTACTCTGATCAGTGTTTAAAATAAAATAAAAAATCATTCTGTCACAGCTGCTGGTTCCATTGGCTAGCTCAATTCATTGACAGAATTATCAACAACAGAAAAAAAGGGATCTTTAAAGAGGGACCTTTAAACTTAACTGATGTAGGTGACAGTTGGAACAAGTGCCTTTTTTAAGGTTTCATAATAACAGCAATGTTGTTACAACATAAATTATCAGCTATAACGTGACTTATTATACCTATTATGATACCTTATATCTACCACATTATATATGTGTTCTCATTTCCAAATAATGATGAATTTATTGAAGCAGCTAACATGTTCTGATGTAGTTGTTATACTTACGTTAGCTTCACTTGATATAGTTATTATACTTATGTTAGTTTCATTTGAATTGCAAGGCAGTACTAGCACCCTCACTATACAAATGAACTGGCACATCTATCTCCAAACAGAAAATCTGGGTTCAATGATTTGTGAATGATCACAGGTCATTTTTCATCATATAATACTTAATATCACATCTCAAGTGACTGCTGATCACCATTCTTTTCCAGGGTGGACAATTGAAATATTACATGGAGCTCATCCAACATCTCTTCCTTTTTTTAATTCATGATCTAATAACTAAGAGCAATAATGCATTATATATCCCAAAGTACTAAATTCCCTGTGTGATTTTACAAAAACTTTTGATGCTTCTTTTACAGAATGTAGATACCTTATAAAAAACAGAAAGCATGAAGGGGAGATTTAGTTAAGAATAAAAATCTCAGGACACTTCAAGGAAGCTTCTTGGTCATACATGGGCACTAGGTCAGTCAAATATGTTGCTGTGTTTTTTACAAGCAAGACACACTTCTCTGGAAGGCAGCAGCCCATTCAAAGATGGTACAACATAGATACAGCAGTCAGAGCTTGTTAACTCTGGGAAGAAGAATACGTGATGCTTAGAATATTCATCAAAATTCAGATAGCTGCCACATTGAAAGCAGGGCTCCAATGGAAACCTTTATTGGTTTTTACAGTTCCTCTCCTCTCTTATCGACAGAATCCCCACTGTTTTGAGGACTTCTGTGACCAACCTCCTTGAGAATAAACTAGGGATATCAAGATCCCACAGTTCTTGCCTTGAAAAAAGCCTGTTTTTTCAGACACACACTCTCAGTGATCCCAAAAAACTTCCCAGTTATACAGAAAACCATTCTGATTTCACAGAGCAGTACCATGAGCTGGATAGCTTATTTTATAACAGAAATATTGGGTGCTAACGTTTAAAAAAAATTTTGTTGAGTAATTATTTAATGAAGCAAGTTTAGAAAACTTCTATTCCTACTCACACAGAAACCATTGTCAATTCTGTGGGAAGAGAAAATTAAAATAGGCTGTTCATAAATTTACACATTAGTAGATGCAGCCTATAAAGATTGCCATTTACATCAATAAAATAATTCATTATGCACAAGTAATAGTGTACAGTTTGCTAAAAAAAACCGTAGAAAGTCAAGATTCTAGCTGAGAAATATCATCATGAAAGACCTGACAGTCTAGCACAGATGTTAATTGTTTGCTGATGCTAAACTTAGGTTTGCAATTGAAACTTTATGTATAGTGTTATCATATGCACACCTAGTTGGCAAAATTCTGTAAATCTTCTAGCTGTGTCTATTGCTTATACGTAAGTTTTATTATTGTAATAAATAGCACTCAAATATGCTCTTAGAAGTACGCAATAACAAAAGTTCTTGAACAGCTTACTAAAATCTTAATGTTTAAAGTTAAACCAATAATCTTAAGTAATACTTATTGCACTAATTTTTGTACATTTTATATAATGATGCTGCAGACTTTGGATAGTAATTATACTGTTTGATGTCTAATTCTGTCTATTATAAACTTCATTGCAGTCAAGTTTTCTTTAAGTTGCACAGTACTACTTACAAGAATTATTATTAGAAGTATGTTAATTTCAGAGAAGCTAAATAATATCTTTGTTGAAAAACATTTCTTTAGTAATCACAGAATTGTGAATTTGCTTAATGTTTACCAAATAGTTCTCCTTATGAAAAAAAGGCTCCCAAGATTGGAATCCTTTCCTTTCTTTTCATTGCAGGGTTTGGCATACAGGCGTACTTGTATAGAAGATTGAAAATTTTTCCTTTCTTCACAAGAGTATGTGAACACATGGTCTACACCTTTTATGAGTGTGATAGTCTTACTGGTATGAATGCTCTCAATCTCTTCACCATGCTACATTCTGTACAAATAATTAGATTTCCCTTAAGCAAAAGCTATAACCCATTTTTATCCATTTGCTTTTACTAGCAACTGGAACACAGGATCATTCTTTCTCCCATTCATTTTGCCTAAATTATTTAATTCATGGTTACATACTTGCCAGAGGATATGACAAGAGAAAGGCATGGCAGAATTCTTTATTGCTTAACTGTTGACTTCAGTGACATCTGCAAAAAAAAGACTATGAATGCAGAACTGGTTTCATCCTATGAACATATTTGACTTCACAGTTCCACCTTAAATTATTACGAGTAATTTTAAAATACTGAAGTTTTTTAGAAGCGTAAGATATTCACTAGTGACCCTTTAAATTACTTAGTAACTTTATTCTGTCTTAAAATCTGTTAACATCCTTTTGTTATTTATAGAAAAAGAGAAGATTTTTATCTTATGACTCAATTTTAAGAAATCACAGTGTTCAGTGCTGGGACACCATGGGTTTATGCGGTGCCCTTACTACTCAGCCTCTTCATTCAGAATCATAAATGTTAACTCAGACCTTACTCTTCCACACAGCCAGTGCATGGTCCAAGTGATTCCCACAGTCTAATGACAGCATGTCTTACACAGGCAACATGGGGAGAAAGGCTCCATCTGGTGATGAGAGGCACATTAGTCTCACCAGGGAAATCAGCAGAAACTTGCAGGAAGAGGTTCGTATCATCCCAAGAGTAATGTGTAAAATCTTTCAGGAATAATAGCTCTCTTAGAGGGCTCATTTTGCTCCACTGAGTATAAAGGCAGTTTATATGATCAGTTTATTGCAGACATTTCCAATAAGAGCAGATGGCTCTTATTCTCATTCCTGAGCCTGAATTTCTTGTAGCCTAACATGTAGGATATATTCTAGAGTACTAGTTTAAGTACACTGGGCCACCTGTCATTGAATAAATAGTACCTTTTTTTTTTTGTGGGACATTCAGCTTTCACAAATAAACAAGGTTTTTTGTTTATTTTAAACTACTAAAAAGAACACTCTTCAGCTTCGGTAAGTGAGCCATTCAGTTTCTTGCAAAGGTCAGTGAGACTAAGCTATTGACAAGGACACCTTCAAGTTCAAAGCTTCTGCTGAAAGATAAGGAATCTCTCAAGCACAAAAATTAGCTCATTTCCTTTTCTGTTGGTTTATGCCCATTAAGCCATAAATTGCACAGCAGCAACTTGTGCCCGAGTATTGTATGTGTTGTGTGTAGGCCACTGGATAGCATGGAGTTCTCGCTGAAGTGTCAGCAGTAGAGCACGCATCTGGACAGGCAAAAAGGTGATCAATGTCTCCAAAAAAGAAAATGGGATTATTAAGAGTTTTACCTTCTAATTTTCTGGCTCCTAAATACCATTTATTTTTTTTTTATTTAATAATTCCTACACCATTTATGGTGGCGTTTAACTTGATCTTCCCTCTCAGCATCAATTCAGACAGATTCTGTAATATAGAATATCACTATTAAGAATTTTAATCAGTTCTGTCCCTCTCTGCTTGCGCAGGAAACAGAGTTGGATATTTTTCTTTGGCAAACTGAAGGGTATTTAAAAAAAAACCCAACAACTTCTAAAAAGGAGCTCTATTTTAATTTCTTTCATGCTTTATACAGTCTTTCTTATGCAATGTATTTACTGTGCTAGCAAAAATAGAGCTGTCTTTTCACTTTCTCTGGTTCAATGAATTGCTATACTTGGAAGCATCTAAGTTTTAAACAGTGACAAGGATTCCTGAACTTCCTCTGGACAGTGAAAGAAAGTCAATAGGGTATAATAAGAGGACAGAAATGTTGACAGTAAAACAAATCCTTTAATACAAACACTGAAGAATTGTAGACACAAGATAAAAAATCCAATATATTTCTATATGACACAGTTATATCTAGTATATCCATATTTTCTCCATTGGAGGGAAAAAAAAAAAAAAGAAAGAAACCCCCTCTACAATTCAGGCATCCCGAAATCACAGAAAAAGCATACATATAGCAGAGATATACATCCTTGCAACTGATTTATAAGGATGAAGGGGTGGTTTACTGACTTTTCAGTATTTTGGGAAGGCACTGATGAACCCAGCCAGGGTCTCTGGGGTAAAAAATATCACGGGAATGTTTTTAATTTCAAAGTTCTTCCATGATCCAGACCAGGCATAAACAAATACTGATGATGGGCTTCAGACATGAGTTCCTTTGCCATCAGTACCAAGCTCACAGAAATTACTGAGTTAGGTTCCATACTGCCACATCAGAAGGACAGGACTGCTGTTGGAGGAGTTCCTGCCCTCTTTCTAGATCAAATTGCATTAGGAGAGGGAAGGAGAGAAGACTTGAAATGTCATTAACCTCTTATGTGATGAGTGACCGCAAGGAAAGGTGATTATTTAGGCTGCTAGCAAAAAGCAAGATTACAAACAAGTTCCTAGTCAAAAGAATTGACTGGCAGAACTTGAAAGCCACACAAAATTTTGATTGAAGCCAAAGCTTAGTCAAACCTCACTATCAGCAATAGATGTTGAATGGAGAATAGCCAGAAGTTAGCAAACTGTAGATTACTCAGTTCATGGTAGGTCACAAGAAGATTGTGCAAGTATACACTTTTTAATATATGTCTTTACATGGACAAAAACCAGTAGTTTATACATTCTTTGATACCTGTTAACTCCTTTCACGCACGTATTTTAGAACTTTCTGTTTTCCAATCTACCGCAGCACAAACTTTGTCTTTTCACATTGCTGCAGTTGAGTGTTTTTCCTTATTTGTAGAGATTCTTGTTCTTTCAAACAACCAATAGGTTTAGTTGCAACTATAATTAACATCAATCTGTGAAAGTGAGCTGTAACTGTTGCCTGGGTATCCCTTGAAAAATAGGGCATACTGGAGAAAATGCAAAAATTATATTAAAAAAGTGAGAAGACAGAGAACATTATTTTCAAGATGTTTTTCAGATGCATAGCAGTTCTTCAGTGGTGGAAATATAAGAAGAACCTTAATTAACAGGATGAGATGGCCTGCTGTTATTTTATTTTAATGCTAGAAAGAAGTTTCTTGAAAAAATCACTTCACCCATACTAGCATGTGTCTACAGCTAGAACACAGCAGTTCAAATGCACAGAGCATTACCCACTAATATGGAAAGGAAATTTCTATTTAATCCTGCACACAGCTGAGCCAACAGGAAAGATTTTAGGGAGGAAATTCATCTTTTTGCAGATTAAAATGTCAGGGAACTAGCTGGATCAGCATCAAATATTATGAAGTTCACAAATGCAAAAAAGAGAGATATGATTAAACAAGAGATGTATACCTGTCACAGGTTAGCTCTCAGCTAAAGGGAATGAATTAATGAGAACTGTATCCTCTTGCACAGTATACTGTGTAATTGCTTGGCTTAAGAATTTCCAGACACCTAGGTTTCTGTTAGGTTTCCTATTTATACCATGTGCAGAATCAATTCTATACGGTTTCTATCTCTAGAAGATGTAGTAATTTCCAACAGCACAAATGGATCCATTTTCAGTTATTCTGGTTTTAGAGACTTTGTTTCAAACAGATGCTCATTAAATACAGTAGATTTATACCACACTGTACAAATGACTCTTAATTTCTAGGTTAAAAGTCAAGTTACAGGTTAATTAGATTATGGGCAACCACAACAAACCTAATGAATTTAGAATGGCCTATTACACTAAAACAATTTTTTTATCTGGTTGAATAATAGCCATTACACTGACAGTAGGTGACCATTCTTCAATTATCATTGTATAGGAAATTACTTTACTACCTTCAAATTCTCAGAATTGTCATTAATGCTAGTAATAAACTCTGAATTAAGTATTATTTTGATATTGACTATGATGACAATAATTCGTTTCTGAAGGTGGCTACCTCCTTATAGTGAAATTGCTTCCAGAATAGTAATTTTCCCAGTGAGATCACCTTTCTCTACTTGCCCAACGTCCACGCAGTAAAAATGGCTTTACTACTTTCAAGCCATATTATTCTGACTGAAGGGGAGTGACATTCCCAACAGCATTCAGTGCATCTGCAGCCTCACTATTTCTTGGAAGATTAAGTGAGATTCTGCATTTACGAACCCCTGCCCTCCTCTGTTCCCTAACTAGGAAAGAACAGACTCAGCCACAGAAACAGTGATGTAACAGTCAACGTGTTTCAATGGTCAATAATTAAATATTACATCACGAAAATGCAGCTACTCTTTCCTGATTATAGAGTGACTGTAAGAGCTTACCCCTGAACCAGGGATAACACATAATACTGCCTTCTGGGAATAATGTTATCTAGTCATCTTTTACATTTAAATTATTCATTCAGATGGGGCTTTAACTTAAGGAAAGGAAGCCCTATCATAGGGACTTCCCAAAGGATCGCCGTCTTCTAGATTTGTAATCGCCATATAAAAAGTTTGGGCAACTTCACCAAAACAAGAACTTTCTACACAGTGAGGGTCTTAAAAGTGTAAGCACTAGAGCCTTGGCACCCAGGTGTGCAGCAGGGAACCCAGAGATGCAGGGAGCTCACCTCAAGGTTTTGACTTTGACCTTCAAGGCTCTGCCTGGTTTTCTCCAAAGCAATGCAGGTACACTAGAGATCAGGCCAGCTGTAGTCTGTCTATGAGGTTTCTCTGGAGTTACAGATCTTGACAGCTTCAGTAGCTACATGAAGCTAGAGGTAACAAACTGAGGCTGTCTCACATTAGACTTTTTTTTCCCCTCTGACAGAAATACTGGTGTTCTTTTCTCCATATGAGGAGCTTTTGGCGAACTCCAGTCTAAGGAACACAACATATACTGTTTTTTATAAATACTAGTAAGTATTTATGTTCACAAGGTTTTCTTAACATGTAAAAATTTATTCTTTTTTTGGAAGTCAGTTAGGCATCCAGTGTATGTTAATTCTAAGGGTTTGTTTGTTCATCTGTTTTAAACTTCATGGATAATTATTTTAGAACAAGAATAGTTTGATTTTAAAATGTATAAAAATTAAGTTTTTGATTATAAATGGAAGCTAGAGAGAAAACTGAGAAGCAAAGCCCAATCATCTTAGAACTGTTAAAACTGTAAATTAACTGTAAATGGGGCTGCAATATAAATAGTGCTGCTAATTCTCCACAAAGTTTTAAGCACTGTAAATCATTAAGATATTTTGTCCCTAATGGAAACATTTAATTCAGTATTTCCTGCTGGCTGATGATTTTTCTTTAGAATTTAACTAATTAAAAAAACAACAGAGAAACTACAAAATGGAACTCATTCTCCAACTACAGAGGTTTATTAAAAAATTTATTTGGAAAACAACTAATTTTATTAACATTCTTACCATGTTTTCCAGAATTCTTACACTGTGGCTTCCTTTCTAAATCATCTCTTTGCCTGTAGTTATTTCTAAGACCTGTCAGTGGAGTATTTACTAAATGTGCATTTGTAAAGCAGACAATTTAAGGAATATGCTGGTATAAAGACTGAGGAAAGTCTTAGCTGAAAACTAATAATGAATCCAGGCATCTAATCTAAATTTCAAAGCATATGTTGCTTTAAAACATATTTCTTGTATGATTAAAGCTAAATTAATTTACTTTTTATAATAGCTTAGTAATGCATTGTTAAACTGCAACAAAACCTTGCATGGACATTGTGATTCAATCTATACCTGGGTCATACCAATACGACTTAGTTTAATACAGTTGAAATCAATATTGTAAATCTTTCTGAAACATCTGCAAGGCTTTGAATGCTTTTAACAAAATTATTTTTAAACTTCTTCTTGTCAAGCTAACATGTTTTCCAAATACAGTCTAGGTGAAGTGAAGATGCTTGAAACTCAGAGTAACTCACAGGGTTTCAGATCTGTGAGATGAAAAGCAAGCTAGATTCAAGATTTGCAGCCACAAGATATTAAAATAAAAAAAAAATCAAAACAAAACAAGGAAAAAATAATGTTCTAATAGTGTCAGCTCTGATTCCAGTGTCAGTTGCTTTCCTGACAGAGTGGTCCAAGGAAGCCTACGCAAAGACAATCGCCTGAAGTTCTCATAGCACTGAAGTACCAGAATTCATCTTCTGCCATTTCTCCTCCTCCTCCCCTGCATCACAGGAGGGGGGAACAGCATTCAAAAGCACACAAAAAGATGGGTGACTACATTCACTGTCATACTGAGAAGTTCTAAAAAGCTTTTAAGTGTTCATAACCATCACCCAGAAAATCTATAAAGGTACACTTCAGAAACAGCAGAGAGAACATGTCACATGCAGTTGTTTGAGTGATATTTATTAAAAAAAAAAAGAAGAAGAAGAAGGAAAAGAACAAGCAGTGCTACATCTGTTCAAGTAAAGAGTAATACATTACGTCTAAGCTGTTTTCAGGCACAGCATATTCTACTGAAGCGTCAAGATCATTAGCAGCTGATCAGCTGGAATTCATTGCATGGTAATGTAATGTCCAATGATAAGCCACAAAGAACAGTAACTACTGAATTGTCACATGATGTGTGCCTATGCACAGAACACAGTGGGAAATCCAGAAGCAAGTTCTGCATCTGTGATTATGCATCATTTAGAGCTCACATTTAGCAGATTTGCTCACAGAGCATTGCAGGATCCTTAATGGACACTTTATCAGTTGACTGACAGATTTCCTAGTGCTGAGAAAGGTCAGGAGACATCACAGCAACTCATCCCCTCGCATGCACACTACACCACCCCATCTCTTCAAGCATCATGGGGGCACTGGTAGTTTGCACCATGTCTCGGATCTTTGCTTACAATTTATATCTACATCTCACCTTGATGGCCATCTGAGTGGCACAGAGGGACCATATCTAAATTGGTGAAGCTGGCCCATAATCTCTAAATAGTTCCAGTTTGTCATCTGGTTTGGCTTCAAACAGGATTTCAGGATTGTTCATAGAGAACTGACTCTCAAAACTCCAGTTCTTTGATTCTGCTCCTTTTAATAACTCTGTTCAGACTTCTTTGAAAGCTTGACTTTGTAGTGGTGTTTCTGCTGAAGTAGCTCAGAATTTCAGTCAGCATACTTTTTGCACCTAATATTTATTGTACAATAGCTCATCCACTGACACTATGTGATTAGAGATACATAATATCTACATCTCCAATACAAAACTTTACAAAGGTAAACAGACATTAATTACCTGAAGATTACTTGAATAATCCCACTCTAAGGAAAACTAATGCAAAAAGCTCAATAAAATCTTGCTACAAAATACAGAGCCATCCAATGAGGAGTGATATACTGCACTAACCTAAATGGTAGGTACCCAAACTTATTTTTTTTAATTTCACATAGGAAAACTTCAAAAAAGAACACATTTCTTAGCGTAGTAGCTCATATTATTCTCATCCTCAGACTATCTTCAATGTATCTCAGTACATGCTGCACCTAATTTTCCAATAAAAGAGTTCCCCATAGCTCACAATCTGTTTGCAATTAATTATTAGTTTCTAGAGTAATATTATGCTAATATCAAAGTACATATAAATGCATAGTTCCCTTCCAATAAATTAAAATTACATTCTGCATTATAAATAAGAAATTGAGGTTTAAATTTATAGTTTCTACATTGAACAAGTTTGTTTGGAGTATGTTTTTGTTTTTATTCATTATTAGTATTCATTATTATTCATTTTTTTACTATTGTTTTTTAGCAATTTTCTTATCCCAGGAAGATCAAATTGATAAGGCATGTCCTTAACCAATAACATTATACATCTTCAACAAAACACATTTAAAGCCTGACTTGAATAAATTCTGTTTTGGCTGCAACAGCCACAACCTCTTTAGAATTGTAGGAGCTGCTTCCTGGCCCAGATAGACATCTTTTGATTGTTACACCAAAAGGCCACATGCCAGAGTCTTTCTTTAAACAAACCACTGATGCTGTTCTCTAAATCCTTTACCTGAGCACTTGGAGAAATGATTTTATAAGATACTCACATGTAGTTTGGATTTAGAAAAGCTTTTGCACATTTGGCATGCGAAGACTAGCAACAAAGTGCCTACAACAAAGGTAATTTTGTGTATATATAGTAAAAATTTTGAGTATACCTTTACACAAATACATGCACACACAAAATGATAGTATAACAAAAAGGAGATTATAAAGCAAGTGGTTTGTTTAGGTTTTTTTCTTTTCCTGATAAGAGCCTGAGCAATACGTTTTCAAATGCATCATGATTTTCTTTGGTTTGGTTTTGTTTCTTGCATAAGATTTTATGAGTATTTTCATTAATTTCATTATGAAATTACTAACATATTTTGTATTTAAAATTCTCTAATCTAGCTCCACAATTAGACAGAAAATCATATGCTATTTGACTGGACTGTACCCTTTACATACAGGAGATTGGGACTAAATTATCTCAATTATTATGTTCTTTCTGAGGACATAACAACAGTAAGCTGTAATTTACACCCTCCCAGCTGCATTCTAGCTCTAGCTGGGTTCCACTTCAAATCAGAGCAAGTATCTGAACTTGCTTAATTTAAACAATGGCTCAAACTGCTCAATTAGGTTTTGCCCTAAAATACACTAAGAGCAATAATAGCTGAGCACTTCTTTAGGAGATCAGCACATTTCAGCTGAGGCTGTTTCAGAATCACAGCAGCAAGAACACAACAGAATGGGTGAGTTTAATTACCTGTTGCCTGTACTGAATGATGGTTAGCTTTGAAATATGCAAATACAAAATATGAATATATGAAAATATTAATATAAATACAAATATATATGAAAATATGAAAATATGCTAAAAAGTTCTTACTCTAAATACTCCTATCCTGAGCATATGGAAGTATGAGTGAGCAAAGTTATGATTAATTGACTGATGACTGGTTTGTAGCTGAATCAGCAGAAAAGGGAAGCCAAAGCAAGGATACCTAATGTCTTTCTGAAACTGCTATTAAATGTGTTATCAAGGGCTTTCAGTGAGACTACTGCTTGTGTAGTTAACATCGAACTTTTTCGCATGAGAAGATATTTGCAAGATACTGTAATGCAATTTGGATTTTTTGCTCATTACTATAACTACAAAACAGCTGGGATAGAAAATTACATTCCCTAATGGATTTCTTCTCCACACCTTCAGGACTATAACCCTCTGCCCCTCTTCCTGTTTTTCCCCCTCTACCAAAAACCTACTAGCTGTATGTTATGGTTTAACCACAGCCAGAAACTAAGCCTCACACAGCCACTCCCCCTAGTTGATATAGGGGAGAGTACTGAAAGAGTAAAAGTGAGAAAACTTGTAGATTGAGATAAAGACAGTTTAATAGGTAAAGCAAAAGCTACACACACAAGCAAACCTAAACAAGGAATTCATTCACTACTTGCTATCAGCAGGCAGGTGTTCAGCCATCTCCAGGAAAGCAGAGCTTCATCCCACATAATGGCTATCTGGGAAGACACTACACCACCACTTCAAACATTTCCACCCCCGCCCCCCTCCACTTTCTTCTTCTTTCCTCAGTTTTATATGCTGAGCATGACATCATAAGGTATGGAATAACCCTTTGGACAGCTGGGGTCAGATGTCCCAGCTGTGTCCCCTCCCAGCATCTTTGAACACCTCCAACCTACTCACTGGTGGGTTGGTGGGAGAAGCAGAAAAGGCCTTCATGCTGTGTAAGTACTACTCAGAAATAATGAAAACATCCCTGTATCATCAACACTGTTTTCAGCACAAATCTAAAACACAGGCTCATACTACTGTGAAGAAAATTAACTCTGTCCCAGCTGAAACAAGTACACTGCAAGACAGCCACCTGTTAGCACTTTTTACAATATACAAGTTGGGTGAAACAATCCACAGATACATAGTTAAGCCTTTATGCCTAATCAGAAATAAAATACTTTACTTAAAACCCCCTTTGTATGGAAATCTAGAAAAATCAACTTTCTGCAGTAGAAAATGAGAATACCTACAGATTTGGGGTAATTTTTCCTTGTTATGGCCCCATAACAATAATGGAAGTACTTAAGACAGCATGGAATACATACTTCCAATCAGTATCTCTGGGCAATAAATCCCAGAAGAGGCAATCTGGAGGACAGCAAGAAGAAAAGTACTAGTAGAAAAGTGCATCAGGGGAGGTAAAATTCTTTGTACTGTTGCTATACAGTAAAGGTACATAAAAGTGGCCATTGAATAAAGGCAGCAGAATCTGCCAGCTGGATTGACAAATTCTAGCAATAATTTTCAAATGTAGTAGTATTTAAACAAAACTCTGTGCCTACTATGAAAATGTTAATGATGGGAAGCTTAGTAGTGGTAGCTGTAATTTTAATGACAACACCTCCCTTCCCTCCCAGTCTGAGTATGAATATACTTTTGCATTATATCACATTTCCTTTCATTCTTGCTCATAAGAAATTAATAGAAGTAGAGCCTTGTCAATTATCTCAGTATACCATGACCTGGATACCTTCATATTTTTCTTTCTAATATTTTATTGTTCACTGTTCCACTGCCTTAATACAGTAAATGTATACTTCAAACATCAAAATTTATCTCTAACTTTTCATCAAATTAAAATTGCACAGCACTTTGCTATTCATAAGACTTTTGATTGACACAGATTGTTGGCTTTCACATAGTAAGACTTGAGCACACGCCAAATGTATATCATACATTCACTGACTTGGCAGGAACACTGTTGCATTTCTTGAAGCCCAGACCAGTTTTGGGAGCTGATAATCCAGTCTTGGACCACAGTGCCTAAATTTCCTTGTAACATCTGTTATTCAGCAATAAATTTACTGGACTGTGAACAACAGGTTCATATTGCATGAATGTTCTAGAAACCTCTGCTTGGGAATTTGCATGTGGTGCATAGCTGAGTCCATAGCTGAAGCTAGCTAGAATCAGTTTCATCCTTTGAAACAGATGAGCTGAAAAACACGTTCAATGGTATCAGCAGTTCCTTTTATACAGGTATGCAGACGATTTGAATTTCAACAGTCCTTTAGTTCTGGCAAAAGCTCTCACATTTTTTTGAAAATTAGTCTGTTGATTTGCAAAGAGAATGCATACAATTTTTCGTCTCTCTCTAGCCTGAAATATGTCAAGTGTCACACATTAAAATGGTAGGTAGGCCAGCAGTCCTGAAGAGATCATCCTGTTTCACTGAGCTACTGAATCAAATCTGAATTTGTGTTTCAGATAAACTTTGCAAAATATCCTGTTTTGAACCTGAGTTTAATCACAAAGTTATCATCATCTCTAACAAGTATTGTGCTTGCTTTGTGCCAATTCATTTGAAGCATGAAAAATACACAAACCCATACATCTTTGTGTCCTAATGATATAATTTGACAAGATTTCATCATAACAAATTAATTTACTCTCTAATTAATAACTTGTTAAATTTTGAACTTCCTCTCAATTTATTGTGTAAGAATTTTCAGGCTTGACTTGCAGAGATGACTTCATAAAATATTCTCCCTTCTGCATTTCAAAAATACAGCTGCACATCTTCCCCCTCACACCATTTATTCCCATCTCTTGGTAACAAGCACTACAAAAATATCTAAAATTGCCAGCACCTTCAGGTTGTATAAAGTTGGAGTTATGCAGTTACGTAAAGGCTGAAGGACAAGTTACATTTGCTTTTGTTCTGTTTTCAGTATGTACAAACATGATTGCTATTAAATCCTTTTGTAACTTTCTAAATCCAAATGTTTTTAAGCCATGATTGCAACAACTTCTTCCTTCACTCCCCCAGGGGTTTGACTGCCTGGGTCTAGGTCTAGATTTTGGTGTTACCTCAGGTAAGACAGCAGTGAGAAAGACCCAAGAGAAGTGGAACCTGACCCACCTTGCTTTGGGCCTGTGTATAGCCAGGATACTTGTGCCTTGTCCTGGCCAATCTGTGCCACAGTGGTGTTGGTGACTCAGTGCTACAGACTTGTTTGGTGCTCTGAACTCCCAGTTGAGTTCAGAGGTGCTGACACCAGACCTGCCTTGCTCACCTTTCACAGGTGAAGGAACTGTGAGAACTGAGCTTGGCAGTGGTGTCACCATCCTTGTCTGCCTTGACATCTGCCTCAGCTGCTGGCTCATCTTGCTCTCTGGAGCAGCCTGCCCTTGCTGCACCTTGGCTGTACTCTGTTGTGTCCTCAGCTGCCTGATTCATGAGGATTTAGTCTGTACCTTGACTGCATCCTTGAGGAATCATCTTTCAAATCTGTGTGGTTTTTTAATCTTAGACTAAGCAAATACTATGGAAAGTTTAGCTTAGGACAGATAAAGATTCAGGAGAATGTTAATATATACGTTCTCTCCGGTTCTCTTCCAGGGATGTATGTAATTATCCTCTCCCAAAGAAGGTCACTAGCATAAGAAATCCAAATTGCTGTTAGGTACCCTTTCCTGTTATCTCTTCAGTAACAGATGTGCATCACAAAAAGATGCCAAATTTGTGAAAAGGGACAAGGGTCTTGGCACATATTAATACATTAAAAATGTGCTTTAGTGCCTCTCCCAAATAGGCAGCATCAGCAGCATAGTTATATCCTGCAGCCATACATCTGCAAAATATCTCCTTTGACATTGTTGAACCAAAGAGATAATGGCTATGCAGAAGTTTCAGCTTGGGAACCTC
>NW_010196881.1:15353-20464 GCF_000695765.1 Mesitornis unicolor
CACATATGCAGAAGTTCTCTTGCATGAACTGTCCAAAACAGCATGGACAACATCGACTGCATGAGGCTCTGATCCAGAGTGGGAATGGGTAATTAAGATGTACTTTACGGTGACCATTTTTGCTTCACATTACCTGAAATCTAACATACAGAATACTGACTACAATTTAGTTCTTGTGAAACATGCCCGAGCGGGGGGATTTGGATGCTCTCTTTACTGGAAAGCTGCTGAAATATAGTTCACCAGCTACAGACTGTAGTGTTGAATTATGCAAACAGAAACAGTAATAATGTAGAATATGAAGCTAGAATGAAAAAAAGAAAATAATTGTTTCACAAAACAGTGCAGCATATATTACCATAAGCTATTCTTTGGTGGGCAGTTGGGGAGAAGAAAAAAACAAAACCCTGTAGTAAAAGAAACCAATGATACATTTCCACTGGAAATGAACATATGACCCAGAATATACTAGCATTTGTATTTATTAGAAGTTATTTCCAAGTTTCAATTCAAGTTTTCTTTTATGAAATCTTAAGCTCTGACAAATGGTGAAGTTGAACATTTCAAACTACGGTACTCAGTGAAACAGTTTGCCTTCAGAATGTAACATGAGGGTAAAAGATAGCATATAAGAATAGAATAAAAAGACTAAAAAACTATGATTTTTATTACTGCTGCTATACTGGTAAGTGACTTACTGGAGAGTGGAAAGCAACAGTCCCCCGCAGAAGCAGAATAGACGTAGAATTGATGTCACTGAACAATTCATGGCCCCATTTTATGTGATGTAGGAATGTAGATGGAAGTCAAAATACAAATTACCTCCTTCAGAGAAGTTGCAGAGAAAAGCCATTATAAGGAAATCATTGCTAAAAGAGGAAAATACGGGGTTCATTAATGTGGAAATTCACCACATTCTTTAAGAAGTGAAAGATACTTTTTTTTCCAGGTAATTCAGATCTCTTCAAATGTAAGAAACTGACTTTTCCCTCTCCATTGAGCTGACCAGATTCCTTTTTATTACCCCACAGGGGTACTTCAACTAGTATGCACATAATTCCTATTAAATTTACAGGAGTTATGAACATACATCAATTATAGAATAGGTGTCCTTGATCTTATGTCTACATGTTCCTATTAGAGAGACTGTAAAACAAGGTAGAGGATAAACTTTGCTAGCTCTGTAGTTTATTCTCTGAATCTTAAGTGTGGCAAGTGCAAAGATATTTACATGAGGAAAAGGTGAAACCACAGAGAAGTGAAAGCAAGACAGTTCAATGTCTCACAAGTAAAGCTGAGCTACTAACAGATTAAGCTCTTGAGAAGGGATAGGCAAGGAAGGAAAGGTGGTGGGGTGGCCATGTATTTTAGGGAATGCTACGACTGCCTAGAGTGCCCCAAGGGTCAGTACTGGGGCCAGTATTATTCAATATATTCATCAATGACTTGGATGAGGGAATTGAGTGTACTATCAGCAAGTTTGCTGATGACACCAAGCTGGGAGGAGTGGCTGACACGCCAGAGGGCTGTGCTGCCACCCAGCGAGATCTCGACAGGCTGGAGAGTTGGGCAGGGAATAATTTAATGAAATATAACAAGGGAAAGTGCAGAGTCCTGCATCTGGGCAGGAACAACCCCAGGTTCCAGTAGAAATTGGGAAATGACCTGTTGGAGATCTGTGTAGGGGAAAGGGACCTGGGGGTGTTGGTGGACAGCAGGATGACCATGAGCCAGCACTGTGCCCTTGTGGCCAAGAAGGCCAATGGCATCCTGGGGTGTATTAGAAGGGGTGTGGTTAGTAGGTTGAGAGAAGTTCTCCTTCCCCTCTACTCTTCCCTGGTGAGATTGCATTTGGAATATTGTGTTCAGTTCTGGACCCCTCAGTTCAAGAAGGACAGGGAATTGCTTGAAAGAGTCCAGCACAGGGTCACAAAGATGATGGAGGAAGTGGAGCATCTCCTTTCTTATGAGGAGCGGTTGAGGGAGCTGCATCTCTTTAGCTTGGCGGAGACTGAGGGGTGACCTCATTTATGTTTATAAATTTGTAAAGAGCGACTGTCAAGAGGAAGGGGTCAGGCTCTTCTCTCTGATGTCCAATGACAGGACAAGGGGCAGTGGGAGCAAGCTGGAGCATAGGAGGTTCAACCTGAACATAAGGAAAACCTTTTTTACTGTGAGGGTGACAGAGCACTGGAACAGGCTGCCCAGAGAGGTTGTGGATTCTCCTTCTCTGGAGACAGTCAAAACCTTCCTGTACACGTTCCTTTGTGACCTGGTCTAGGTGATCCTGCTCTGGCAGGGGGGTTGGACTGGATGATCTTTCGAGGTCCCTTCCAACTCCTAACATTTTGAGAGTCTGTGATTCTGTGATTTTGATTGTTAACAGAATAAAAAGCTAGTTCCAAAACATTGTTTGTTTGTCTGTTTTTCCTGAAAAGTAAAATCTTTCAAATATTTTTTTGTTTCTGTTATTTTTAGCCACGTTTTTCATTGTGGGTTTATCTAATGTATTTGGTAAAACTGAATGTTCATTCCTTCATGAATAATACTCAGCCACAGATTTTGAACTGCCTCACTTGTTTTACAAAATGTATACACAAAGTAAAATAAAACACAATGCACTGCAATAGTGCTAAGCTGCACTTAAGGAACTTCGATAATCCAGAACAAAAAAGAGAATAATATATGGCTGCTTGCCTGCTCTGTGTTGTTTTACCGACTCTCTTGCAGTTAATAACAAAATGTTTATGTATTAATGACCAAAAAATAAAGACTATAAACCTAAAACCTCAAAGAGACAAATAACTGCCTATGTTTATACATATACAATCTTTGGAAAATGAGCCAAGTAACAGTTATAGTAGCTGCATATATAGCAATATTAGAAGGTGAATGGGGATTTAAGATGTAATCCAGCAATGAAGCAGATACTGAGAAAAAATTTTTTCACCTTTCCTTCCCAAACAAGCACTTCTAAAACACAGTCATGCCAAGGCAGTTCTTGTAAAATTTTCTGTTGCTTGCATTCCTTATAGGGAATGTGGCTCCATTCTTTCTCCAAAGACTGAAAGAAGTTTCTTGTACACGTTTGCTGTTCTAATTAGATTGCAGGAGACCTCTTTCAAAGGAAAAAGAAAGTAGTATAAGCCCGGGTCATGAAGAGCAAATGTATGGCATCAGGTACCACCTTAATTTTAGGAAAACAGTAAGAAGTGACAAAGTGAAAAACTATCATAAAGAATGTGTGGCATTCATATTGAGATAAAGACACACACTGCACCATGTGTTTTCACTTAGTTTTACTGCTTAAAGATCCTATATGAAACAATAAGGTAAAATATACAGTAATACCAGAAAGGAGTCCAGTCCTTCTCGTAGGCATGGGATGCATTGATGTTCCCTGTGATCAAATGGGTCAAGGCTAAATGCTAAATGCAGTGTAATTTTCATTAAAAGCATGTTTGAATTGATTTGCAGGTAATCAAACATCACCTAATACCTGAGGTACTGGGCAAGCAACATAATCACTGCTGGTATTAGGAGAGAGAGGCTGAAAGGAATTTAGAATCTATGAATGCATATGTTTTGCTTTTTGGATTTGAACTTCCAGAGTTTCTACCATATGCTATTTTGCTCTGACATTGACTTAATTTACATTGCGTACATGACAACCAGGTTTTAAATTTGCCATTTCTGCCAGGCACAGGCTAACAAGTTTTTGTCACTTATGCAGCAGAACTTGAAGGACATCACATACTTAATGTATTTACATAATTTGTTACTCAAGAGTTTGCTATTTAGAATGATTGATTAAGCCATAAAAAGTTAACAGCGTGTTTACCTTTATACATTTGATCTCTGTGACTGCTTTGCCTCAGCAGTCCAAGCTTTTAGTTTGGGCTGAAATAAGAAAGACCCGCTGAAAGGTAAAACCATTTTTTGAAACAGTGACTTTACTTTTATTTTCATGCTAGTGTGGTATTTTTCATCATCTGTTATGTACACATCAGTTGGGAAGAGTTAAGGTTTATTCCCACATATGACTGACAGCTCTTGCAAGTCAGAGACAAGGTTACAGAATATCCAAATTAATCACTGTAGGGTATCATATTTAAAATTATTTTTAAAGTCTTCAGATACACTATGTGTTGCTTTCATCTGTTCTTGAGCAACATTTTGCAAAAGCCATGGAGTGAGCTGACTCCGAAAAGGGTCAACTTCAATATTAAATGTTATCAAACCTGCAATGATGGCTGAAGAAAGTGAAGCATGCTATACTATAATCCACCGCCTTTACATGGGATAGCTATCCTACATGAGCTAGAAAAGCTATTATCTGGACAGTTAAGTTGAGCTTGCCGAATGATTAAAAGGTGATCAAGCTTTGTCAAAGACAGAGTTGCATTTATGTTCTCCTTAAACTCTTCTTTTTCTACTGCCCATTAATCTCTATTTCTGCTTGAGCACAGACTTTCTGATATAACCTAACTACTTTGTCTAACTGATTTTTGTGTAATCCTTCAGTTAATCTAGTAGATTTGGATGATGACTTAATTTAGTAAAAGACTAAAGTATGCAACATTACTAACACAAAATTAGAAAGTTTTGTTTTATATAGACAGATTGCATGTAGAGTAAAATCATAAAAACATACTTTCTTTGAAAGTATGTCATTAATTTTGTTGTTGTTGTAAGCATAAGGAGTCTGATTACAATCAGTTGTTTTCTTCACATCATAGTAAATCAGTGTTAATGGAACTACTCCTGTACACCTCAAGAAAGGCCAGAGTAGAAGCTGTTAACTTGATGGTTCTTATAACTTCCTTCACTTGTTCCTGCTGTGTTTCTTTTGTTTAGCTAGACTAAGGAAGTGAACAGTTTTAGCACAGGCTTTTAAGCTCACCTATTCATTCTCATAATTACTGATCAACATGAATAACAGGAAATTAAAATCCAAGTTATGGACTAAAATTTGTTGAAAGTACATTTCTTATATTATTTAGTCCAAGACATTCTAATAGAAATAAACAAAGTAGTAGGATGTCAATGGTGGATTTTGTAATAATCAAGAGAAGTATTTTTCTCTATGAGGGATAATCAGTTTAGGGAAA
>NW_010196881.1:20495-47095 GCF_000695765.1 Mesitornis unicolor
AGAACTACATTGCTCCTAAGTAACATCAATGAAGGGAAATCTAGCCAGTTCAGGGTATCTAACAAACTTACTGTAGAAGTAATAGTTCTTTCAAACAAATAATCTTCTGTATAATACATAACAAATTTTAAAACATTATATATCAAATTTTATCTACTGAGCAAACATGCAGAAAAAGGAGTTGAGTTTTTCAGTATTTCAAAGTATGTGATATAACAGTATGTATTATATAAAGACGTTAAAGATACAAATTTTATGTGAAATTTTTCAAAAGCTTTCCAGTTTTGCTAGATTATTTTCTAGTCTCCTAACTCAGTATTTGAGCTCTTGTGTTAGTATTTGCTGAGAGAAGAGCATGGCAATTCCTATCATGGTGCAGCTCATCAATAAATATTGTTCTCACTTTCAGAAAATTTTTCTGTTTTTTTTAAAGTAGTAACATGCTAATTTGTTAAAATAAATATGGAAAACTGAAACAATAAGTTACGTTTATTTTAAAAGGATTGTTATTTTTATTTTTAATACGTTTTAAAGGGTTATTTTTATTGGGTCTGTGGAAGAGTACTGGTAGAGAGGAAGTCCAGGAACGGGTAATGGAAGGCAAATGTAAATGAGATATTGCTTGTTTTTTCACAAAAAGCTTACAGATTGAAATATGTCCATTACTGCTTATTTTTACTAAAATAAGGAGCAAACTTCCATTCCAAACAGTCCAGTAAAAAACTTCAATTAAAATGATGTTTTGGGGAGTTATCATATTTAGATGGGTAAGCAATAAAAAGGAGCTCTAAACTGAGTATAATTCTGAGACATTGAAAACTATAGATATGACTTATAATTGACTTTTCTCTATGTAATCCAAATGGAGAGCAAAATGATTGCATGAAAAGCAACTAATGTGACTGGATTTCCAACCATCTTGGAAAAAAAAAATTCTAGGAGTCTCAATTTAGTTAAATCACTTGTTTAAATTAAATTTAAATTTCACACATTATGAAAAAGATCTTCTCTTCAGGGATTTTGTCAGCTATCATTGTTTTCTCCTTCAAGGTTTTACTCAGGAAAAAAATAAGGGAAGAAAAAGACTGTCAGGCTATTTTACAGTACTAAGTATGTTAACTGGCTCAAACTGATATCATAATAATTTTCAGCAGCGCTTGTAAGAGTACCAGAGAATCATGCATCGTGTTGAATCTTCAAATACTGGCAGAAGTAGAAACAGGGGTAAACATAAATTAATTATACCAACAATCTCCTATGTCTGTAAAAAACATTATGTAAAGGATTTGGCTCTTATCTAAAATACCTTGATAACTGAAGTTCATTAAAAAATCATCATCCTTAGAAAAAAATAAATCTAATAGCATTTGATATAAATTAATATAGATGTTCCACTGCAAGACTTGGATGTACTGAGGATAGTAAAGCAAATGGCAGGGAAGTGAAAATTTTAATTTGAATTTGTCTACAACTTCAAAGTTGGGTGTAAATTTGAGAAGCAGAAATTAGAAGGATTTTTTCCAGGGAAAATATATCTGTGATGGTTTAAAAAGAAATCACCGAGTTTTTAGTATAACCTTGTGGTAACAGTAACAATTTTACTATTTTATTTGGAGTCATGTTAGATTGTATAAGTGGTGTGGATGGGCAGCCAGCTTCCCTGCACCCTATGTTGGGCAGCACTCTCCACAAAGCAGCAGATGAGAACTAAATTCTTTCTCTTGTGGTCTCTTGCTTCTTAAGGAAGAAATCTTCCTGTGTACAGCAAAGACGCAGACAGAAATAATAAGTTTATTGAGACATAAGGAATTGGAGTTTGTTGCGACTCAGAAGTCAATAAGACTGGGAATAAACTGATGAGAAGGAACATACACAAAAGGAGGACACAGCTCAGAGAGATTTATTTACAAAGTCTTTTATTCCTGTTCTGTTTTCACCTTGACTTCTCTTTTCATAAGTATTTTAAAAGTAAGTTTCTCAGAAGTATTATTCATGCTTGTTTATGTTCTAATAAAAGCTGGCTTTCATGGGTAAGAGCTCTTCTCTCTCCAGCACTTGCTGGTTTAAGAGAAAGGTGAGAAGGGGGCTAAGCTATTACAAGGTGCCTTTTCCAAATATCACAGAAGATTTTATCGGTATCCAGAATGTGTGTTTTATTTCAGTTTCCTTGTCTCCAAGGAACTTTGTTCTGCTTTTTAATTATAGAATGGAATGTATTCTTTTGTAATAAGACAAGTTTTATCTGTTTCTGCCAGAGATATCCAGACACACATTAGCAGCCAGACTCCAAAAAGCCAGAAGAAAATAAAATAATACAGAAATGATGTCATGTCTTTTCGATGTTAGGCTAAATTGAGTTTGATCAACTTTTAAACATTTACATGTAAGAGAAAATGAGATATATATATTTTTAAAAAATATATTCAAGCAAATGTACCAAAATGGTCAAACTCAAAATACTCTGACTTAATGTAGTATTGTATTTTATTTATGTAATTGTTTACCATACTCACCTTCTGTATCTGTCAGACTGTAGACATGACAGGAAATTTTCCTGATTGACATAGGTCTATGGAGAATGATGAAAAACAATGTCATATAACCGGGAGATTACCAAGTTAGACAAACTTGTTAGAGCAAACTCAGAAGAAAGACTGCACTCTGGAAAGATAATGGGCGGGGGAGGAGTTTTGTTTTTATGTATTTCCTTTCACTCTAAACAATCAAGCTGAATTTTAGTTACTTAAAATCGTGGTGGTTCTAGTGTGTCTGCTGATAAAAATTACCCTGGCCAATTAAATTCCTTTTCTTAAAGGAAGTACAGCAAAAGGAAGCAGAATTACCTCTGAGCTTCAGACATATTTGGATCCCATCCCACCAGGGAAAATATTATATGATCCTCAACCTTCTGTCACCTTCTGCACTGTCAAAGACATTTTTGTTACCATGGCTGTCTCAGTAGGCAAACTTAGCATCAATGCTATGCAATTAGGAATCCATGATGGTAAATATATCACCTATTATTTTTTGTAATATAGTTTTAACAGTTTCTATATCTGGAATTCAAACTCAGAATTCAATTAGGAATAGCCATAAATTGTAATGAGTCAATATTTACCTCTTTTATATCAAAGAAGAAAATAATTTAGAATATGAAGCTCCATGAATATGGGATTAGATGGGTGTTAGCCTTAGTCTTGGGTCTTGAGGACAGATGGAGAAGAAAATGCAGTCTTTTATTGCACTAAGTATTTAAAACTCAATAAATTAACTATTTAAAACTCAATAAATGTCCTCAAGCACTGTGTCTCATACTAAATTTTGCAGAAGTTACTGTTCTTTATAGTGAACTTGACTGTAGTATGGGGAGTTTCAGTTCTACAATGGATTTGTATTTTAAGGGACATTATCCACAGGTAGGAGGCTTTGAATATTTTGCCTTATTCAAAATAGAGCTGAACATGCACAAGTACTGCATGATGTTATATGAAGGTATGTGTGGACAATTATTTCTGTTGTAAAATGGGAAGAAACTCATCTAAACATATAGTCCTAGGACAGCTTCATTTTCAGGGGTTTTGGCAAAAAAAGTAAAATAAACCCAAATAAATACAATTAATTTCTATTTATTTATTTATTTATTTTATTTATTTCATTTATTTATTTATTTAAGTCTCTAGGTATTTTGATCATAACAGACACCACCCATACAATTAGGCAGGAGTTAGAGAGGGATATTTCTTCATGAGTGCAAAGAGGTTATCAGGTTCTGTTATTCATAATGGATCTAAAGAGGATGAATTGGAACTCAAACCAAAGCACAATACATTTTATTGCCAAGAAGGCTTTCACTTATTACATTTAATCCTTAACTGTTTGAAAAGTACATTTGCTTTATTAAATAATTTTGAATGCACTAATCATAACCTTACCTTGGGCCAATTTTTTCTTTTTTATATTACTTAAAAAAGAAAAATTATTTTTGCATATTAAAAAATATTATGGTAATCAAGGTTTTAAAAAAATATAATAGATTGTAAGGGTTCACATGAACTAAGCTATTTAATCTATCAAGAATTCAAATATGCTGTTTTTGAAGGTACATTTGTCAACTGCAAGTAAACTTTCTACTGTAGTAATGTTAGCTGTCTAAATAATATTGCTTTTGTTCCTCATTTAAGTATGTCAAGTAAGCAATGATGAGAAGCAGTATAAAAGAAGCTTAATCCAAGTGCACATATTTATCCATAGCTGTAGAGTTCCTCCTATGCTATGTGAATAGTTACACACAATAGTAATTTAAAAACTTTGTGTTCTCTAAAGTAACTACTCAGACTACAGTCTTGATCTCATTCCCTTTTGCATTAGTATTAGGATGTAAACTTTATTCCATAACCACAGTAGTCCATTACACCCAAAATATAGTGCTCAGTTTATAATGACTTTACTGATTTTTCTCCTTGTTGAGTTTGCAAGACTTGGATCTTATTACTCCCTCTGTTGTTAAATCATGTTAAAAAAAAAAAGTATTTCCCAATCAAGTGTTTTTGTTAGATGATATAACATAATCTTGTCCATTTTGTAGATGGGTATTAAGGCACAGAAGGCACAGATCCTTTTAAAGGGAAGGAATTTAAGTATTGTTCTATTTCATTGTTTGCTGCCAAAATAGGATCGGGCAAGAGAGACTAGTCCAAAACTCATTTGTAGGATCTGTATTTCAGAGCACTGAGCACTGTATAAAAGGTTAAACACTGATTTTATTTGCACTGCTATAAACACACAAAATTTCCACAAGCCCAACTAGGCCAGCAGACTGTGAACTGCAGAAAACCACTGATGACATACAGAAGTATTTTCCAGCATAATACACAGGTGTCAAACCCTATCCTTTGTAGGGGCATGGAAATAATTTTTTTCCTTATCACTCTGTCAGAGACCAGATCCTTTGTCCATTCAAAGTTTTTTCCTCTTAGGTCGTGAAAGTATGAGTATAATGAGGAGCAGCTAAGGTAGGAAAGGGACTGTTCACATTTCAAGAGAGCTAGAAGGTGACTACATTCTCAGCCCAGTTCCCAGCTATGTTTTATCTTATATAAAGATTTCAAAGTGTACAAAAAAGACAAACTCACCAAATTAGATTAGGAACCATTTGAATTTATTGTAGCCAACTCTCAATATTTCCTTGAATCACCTTATTGGAATAGCAACAAGTTTGATCCTCAGACCAGACCAGATTCTTCTGCAATAAAAAAAAAAATTCCTTCCTAACATGCTCTATTTCAATTGTTTATAGAACTAATCACTCTAGAAACATGTAACACTGCCTTAAAAAAAAAAGTCCTTTATGTGGCTATTTCTTCACAATCATTAAAAGGCTCAAGTTATAAAATACATAAAACCATAACTCATTAGAATGTGCACTCTTATATATTGTAGCAGCAATACCTAGGCTGTCTGCATGCTATAAATAAATAGAAAAAATTACCCTTATAACTAAGTCCCTCATGTATAAGAAAAATCAGTAGATCAAATTGTTCCCACATGCCATGTTAATGAGATTCACCTGTTAAGCAAATCAAACTGATTAATACTTGCTGGTTTTGAATAAAACACAGCTCTAATGTTTAGCACAGCTAGCTTTAATTTCTTAGAATTACCTTAAAGTAGTGATGTTGTAAATCTTAAGGAGAGCTGAGAGCTTCCCAAAATGTGGTGCATGCAGTAATATTGAATACATTTTTAATCAGAAGATGAGGGGGAAGAAAACCCTTCTTATTTTTCTCTTCTTCAGTAGAATCTTTACTGCAGTTCATCACTATGAAGAGTTTAGAAATATGCTGCTTAATGTATTTATCATGCTGTTAGACCCATCTTGTTCACTTTTTTCTCCCTGTTATTTAGGCATAAACTAGGCATTACTTACATAGTTCTCAGTTTCTAAGCCATATATTTTCCTCTTCTTCAGCAGTGTTAGAAACAATGGCTAGAAGGTTATCTGAGGGAAGGCTAAGGGTAACTCTCAACAGAAGGGATACTAAATAGGTGAGAGGTATAGGAAAACTGAGGGTACCCACTGCAGAACATGGTGTTCCTTTTGCTCCTCAGTCAGTGTATCATCTCAGCAGACTCAGGTGAAAGTACCAATGCATGAATGGGTAAACAGGGCAGGGATTGGTGGATTAGTGGAAAATCCTTTTATCTGCTCAGTAGAGCAGAGCAATGATGCTACGTCCACTAACAGGAAGTAATCTAATTGCAAACACATTTTATAATGCACATATGCCTGTGCATATATGCATACAGTTTGAGCATGCAATTTTGGCTCATTTTTATAACACTTTATAATGATCTCAATGTGACTTGAGTTGAGGTATGAGCAGTTAGATATTAATTTTGGCTTCTAGAAAAAAGCTTGATTTTTTTTTTTGTACATGTTATTCTGTAGAAGCACCTGTACAAATGTGAGAAATATAGAAAGTACCTTTGTTTTGGAAATATTCCGAATTTATGATATTAAAAACCTGAAGTCACTGCAAACATTTGCTTAAAGGATCCCTGAAGGGATTGAACTTATCTTTACCTTATAGTTACAGCTGTCTCACACAATTAACTTTAATGGAAATTTAATTTAACTAATTTGTATATAGTCATACATTCATCATGATGTACCTGGCCTTCTATCTGTTTTTTTTTTTCCTTACAATAAGTCAAAAAGCTCCATTTGGAACCACTGCCACATAGTGACCTCTTTTTTTGATCTATACTGAGAATCTTTATCAACATAGCTTTAAGTTCCTGGCATTAATACTAATAATAATAATTAAAAAATGATAAAAATAAAGCAGCTATTATTTATCCATTAGACTGCCTCAAATTTTCATCTCCCATGCACTTTATAGTGTTAAGGAGTATTAAATCAATGGCAAGTACAATCAACTTGTAGTGAAGGGTAAAAAGTAGTTTCTATGTGTTCCTCACTCAGTTTACTTTATTATTGTTTGTCTAACACTTGGATAGTAACCTCTTTGTGTTTGTACAGCAGTTAGTAAAAGTCAACTCCCATTCATTAGTCATCTCCATAAGACGAACTATTAAGAAGCAAAATTCAAATGATCCCCCTTGTATTCCTTATACAGGTGTTCTGCTTTATACTTTGTATTCACTGATAATAATTTTGAGGAATTTTTTTTTTAAATCCAAGCCCTTCCCCATCTTGATTAGCCAAGAAAAAAATATTTAAGCAAACATATACCAGATATATGAAAATATTTCATTTTTATCCATCTGCAGAGTATTTGGCTATTGACCCTCATAAATAAAATCTAGATAAATTATATCTATAAATGAAGGGAGATTTTGAGTGTTAAATCTGACTGTATTAAAAGAGGACATGAAGAAGAAAAGAGTACTGTTTATATTGCAAAGAGCAACACCTGATTAAGGCAAGAGGAGGTCAGAAAAAAGTGCAGAGGGAAATTACTGAAACTTGTCAATGTAAAGAAGCTGTATTTTGGAGGTGGACATGTCCTGTTCTTGTGACAAAACTAATTTTAAAAAATTCCATTGTGAAAACATTTTAGGATTTCCCGTCCTACTATTTTGCGTGAGTCCTCCCCTTGGACTTTTCAAAATGATGATGAAATAGTTTCACATGGGAGGTGGTTTTCATCAGTTTTTATTCCATTATTAAATCTTCAGTGCATCACTAGTGATGAAATGTTTGTAAGTAGATTTTGCATTTATTGCAAATAACTGTAAAGAGAGAATAGAAAATATAAGGTCATATTTAGAAAATTTACACTGCAATTTCCAGTTAGAGAAAATGTGCTACCGAAGAGATATTAAATACTACAAACCTCTGTATTTGAGAGATATCTGGCACTATTTGAATTCAAATCTTTGTGTTCCTTTATTTCCTTTGTGAGCCTGAGCAAGGGCAGTTCTGCTTCTCAGATGACATTGTCAGGAAATGTTTGAAAGTATCTTTTTCTGTAAAGTTGGTCTGCTGGATGGTATCTCAGGACTCCATTACAAAGTTCTCTGAAGTGTCAGACACGAGCAAGTAAACCCACTCTTCAGATCTCCCTCTTGAAGATAAACAACTGCTCTGCTTGAGGAACATAGCACCATGCCTCCACAGCTAATGCTTACAAGCCATTTTTATATCTATTTCTGTTCAGCTGCAACACACATTTCTTTACTGGCATCATTCCTTGCTCATTTGTGTCCTCAGGTGGAAACAGACAATTTTAGAGCCCAAAGCTTTCTGAATGCCATGCAGTCATGTCTAATTTATTCTTGTAGATAAGTATACTTTGCTACAAAGTAAAAATCATGACTGAAAATCTGCAGACATTTGGAAAAGTTTTCTCCATTTTTTAGGAGGGTTTCCAGCACAGTTTAGTCAAAACAAAAAATCATTAGAAAAGCAGCTGTTAAGTTATTCCAATAATTTAATAACATTTAGTGACTAAACATTTTCATTTCATATATATGTATGATAAATAATGTGATAGTGTGAATATATATATACCTACCCACACATACACAATGTGTGTGTGTATATATATATGTGTACACACAGATAGACATACACACCCACAGACATCTAATACCAAAATGTAGGTGTTTTCGATATAATCTATGCAGAAACCACTTTCTGCAACTTTGGTTTTGGCCTAGTTTTGAATGTACAGACTGAGCAAAACATGGTTCAAGAAAGTTTAGCTTCATTTACAAGAAAGTGACTGAGTCCTTTTGTGAATGACTGCTTCAAACTGCATTCATAGTAGTTCATCTTCCTGCAGCAGTTTTGTTTTGTTTGGGCTTTTAAAAAATATCTGGCATGGAGAGCCGTTGCTTTTATTTACTGAACTAAGCATCAGTTATGATGTTATGATATGCATCAACCATAGAATATTCCCCATATATTTGAATATGTGAGTATTTTTATTCACATAGGGTATGGAAATATGCAATATTCAATATAGCAAGAGTATTGAGAGTATGTAGAACAATATTGAGGAAGATAATTTGCTCACTACTTTTTCTTGAGAAATTGGTTCTCAAAAACTGAGCATCACTGACAGTTTTTTATTCCTGAAAAGGAAGAAGATTGTACAGTGCATTGTCTGAGCATTTCATTTTACATTTGGTATATGTTTGAATATTGAGTCCGTGCATGAATGTTAAATTCATTATGTTTTTTTTTTCAGCACAGAAAGCACAGCAAAAGAAAGGGATGAGGGCAAAGAAAGAGAAGTGGAAAGCGAAAAGAAATGAAAGGAAAGAATATGTTATATTGAGATGGAAAATAATCACTAGGTAACGCTAACTATTGAGAAACCTAAGAAAATAAACCATAATAAAACTATTCTTATCTGAGTTAAAATCATATTATAAATATGATACTCTTGATCAGCACAGCACATTTACAAGAGGAGCTATGATCTTCATACTGGCAAAGACAAATTTAAGCTTGCATACAGGCATGGTCATCTCCAATACTCACTAATGTTCAGGACTTGAATGCAGACAAAACATGTTTTCTGATTGTTCCAGGATAGCTTCTATTTTTTTTATTTCTAAATTTCTTCCATAGCAACATGATGTTCCAAGGCATCTGTTCATACAGCTTCCCAGCAACGTTATGAGACCAAATACACTCATATTTCCTGAAATGAAAACAAGATCGCACATAAAGTTTTATGATCATGTAAATATAAGGAAAACATTAGCAGCATGTAGTTTGTCGTAGTTATATTATTAAAATCTTTTTTTCCAATTTCTTTTACTTTTTTCAAATAATGAATGCCTAAATACTGTAGACATTGATTGTGAGTGGTCAGACAGGATATATGCTTCAATTTTTTTCTGCTGATTAGGTAAATATTTTAGAGCTTTTGGTTGGACATAAAAAACACTCATTTCTCTGTACAGAAATACTATGCATGCTCTGGACTTTGTGTAAAAGTGTCTGTGACATTCTTCTTGTGCTTTTCAGGGTTCAAGTATTGTGCATTTTCCAGTATCTCACTGCATGCCAGAAAACACTTTAGAGTGACAACAGATTGCAGGTGTTTGATGCAACGGCTTAAGTATGCAGTAACAGTATTAATCTGTGTAATCAGTATTATTTCTGTTCATAGGAAATGAGAGCACAGTGGAAAAGATGAAAATAAAATAAATAAGCAGCAGCTGTACAGATTATGGTTATTCTTGCAGGCTGATTTACTTGTAAGGACTGGTGGGGCCTCAGATCCTCCCTTAAGTCACAGAAACAATGTGGTGTACTGGTTTCACAAGATAAGGATGAGGCCTTATGCTTCCCTTATGCTGTTCCTTATTCCATTATGGATGTTCCCTTATATTCTGGCAATCTGGGTGCAGAAAGAGTAGGATAAAGGATTCAAGCTCCTAATTCAACACACAGAAACAACATCTCTGATGTATGTGTACATTACGTGCATAATGGCAAGGGCAGAATTATCGCCGTTATTCTAGTCAGCACGTGCAGAGACAGCACCACTCTTGGTACGCACAACCTACACAGGGACACTGGAAGGAACAGGGCAGGTAAAATACAAGGTGTTTCACTGTCTCTGTTTAAGAGTCAGAGAGAGAGAGAGCAGGATTTTCTCTCTATTGTCCCCTACCCTCCCAAGGGGAGGATTAAGAAAAGGGAACAGAGAGAAAATTAAAAAAAATGCTGCTCACAAGGTTGGAAGTTAAGACTGCAACAAGCTTAATGAAAAAAAAACAACAGGGGAAAGGAAAAAAGGGAACTAATAAGGGACAAAAGATATTTAACTATATACAAAACCCCATCCCAGTAGTCCCGAGTGGAAATGTCCAAGCAGTGCCTCGTGGCCGCTGCGACTGCTGTGACTCGTCACCAGGGACCGCAGCGGTGCCGGGAGCGGGTGGTGGTGGATGCTGCCGAGCACATGGAGCTAGGCCCAGCTGTTCCGAGATGCAGCAGGAAGCAGCCCAGGAAAGCCCCGCGAAAATCTCGGTTTTTTATAGACTGTGGCCGGAAAGGGGAGGGAACAGTACTGATCTCTGACCCCCCAGGGTCCTACAGACACCACCTGTCCTTCCCTTTCAGACTGGTAACCCTTAAACCATAACATTCACTAAAAAGTGCAGGAGGATAAATGTTTCCCTTTGCACTGAGACAAACGGATTTCTTCTGAGGGCTGATTGCCTCCTTCTCCTTCCTTTTGAGCAGCAGGATACTACTCTGCACCCTACTTGCATGATGGTTTTTATGTCTGTACTTAAGCTATACAGAATCACGGAAGTGTTTAGATTGGAAAAGATCTTTAAGATCACTGAGTCTAACCATTGACCTAGCACTGCCAAATATGTAAAGTTACAGAATAATCAGTCTGGGTTCAAGAGAATAAACAGAAATGCAATGTTAAAGAATTTGCCTGCACACATTCAATCCCTAATCAAAACCAAGAAGAGTCTGGAATAGCTGCTCCCTGCATGCTTCCTGCACTGTGAGACTTATCTATATGATTGGTCTTGCTCATTTTGATTGTCATATCACATTAATATAATCCAAGCTAGTTTTGAACTCTTGGCTAATATGGGTAAGTGAGACAGGACACTGCTACCCTTGTTATGGGTTGGGGTAATAAATCACACCCGTCAATATAAATCGTTGATCATTAAAATTTATTGAGTAAGCGGCAAGCAAGCAAAACAGCTCTGGGCGGTCGGGGAGTCACAGCTCCGCCAATGGCACGCGCCCGGTTTCACAAGGTTCCCCTTTTTATTCCCCCTAGTTTCAGTATACGTGTAACATTTTCCTTCTCGTGCGACTGCGCAGTCTTGTTGCTAGGGGGTCTTCTTCTGCCTTCTGGTGGTCGCAGGGATGAAGTAAGAAGTCTTCTTCAGCACTTTCGGTTATGACCTTCTTATCTACTCATGGCAATGTCTTCCCCTGTTACACAATACTCGGGGATCAAGCCTTAAAAGGTTATACATGTTGACTTTACAGGATGTTTGCGGTTAGGAACTTGTTCCATTGCAGTTCTGCTGAATTGCAGTTTCTCGGTTACACAGTGTTGCATGATTTGATTAACAAATAATAAGTACCCTCCTATTACACCCTTGTGATTATTTCAGGAAGAAAGAGTTCAAGTTATGACTTCAAGGGCTAGATAGGGACTGGTATGAACTGTGACAATTTAAGAAATAAAAAGGTTGGACCTGAATAGAGGTTAAAGATTAAAGGTTTGGGTGTTCAATTGACTGGAAGTTTGTCACAGGATTTGAGAACTTACATGTCTTGTCAGGAAATATGTGGGGAGAAGAGGGAGAGAATCAGTCACTTCAGCTCTGTCTTAAATCTAAACTTGCTGAGTCCCTGGCCCATCCTCCTGATGCTGCACTGATGTTATAAGAAGAGGATTAGAGTGCCATGCAGCTATACTTTTTTTCCTGTGGTCAAGAAATGATGGAGGACTGAGTGTGAAACTCTGGGTTCCAGTTTTCATTTTACCTAACTTGCCAGTCTATGAAGTTGTAGTATCTGAAAGATCTACAGGAGATAAGCCACCTTGGGTTCTTCCACCTTCCTGACAAAAGCAAGCAAGCACCATAAAAGCAATCAGTCTCCAACCTGCAAGCCTCTCCCCTTGCAGCAATGCTTGTTTGTGAAACACACAATCTGCATGTAAGGTTTTGGGGCAAACTGGAATTTCACTGTTCCTCACATTAACAAAATTGATGTCTGTGTGATTTGAGAACAGTTTATATCTTCATTAATAAGAAACTGTAGCTATGAAACAGAAACCATCACAAGGCATTGATCTGCTGCAACAGCAATACAAGTAAGGAAAATTTGTATGAAATTTTAAAGAACACAGATCAAGATAATGGGAATAAGAATGAAGCCAGAATGACTGTTCAGGGAAATTTCTGCTAAAATTACAGTCTGATATGTGTCATTATTCAGTTTTAAGATGAGGATAAGCCATATAGCCAAAAGTTCTGAACAACTAATTTTGATTAGGTTTTTGTTGTCAGAAGGCATTAGCATTTTTCTCCAGCAACAATTTCAATCAGTTTTAAAACTATTTGCAACTTTGTTCTGGTTTTGTCTAGGTCAAAGTTAATTTTCTTCCCAGTATCTGGTATAGTACTGTGTTTTGAATTTAGGATGAGAATAATGTTGGTAACACACTGATATTTTTGTTGTTGCTGAGCAGTGCTGTATATTCCTTTATTGTTACTGTTATTTTCCCTTCCTTTTCTGTCATATTAAACTATCTTTATCTCAACACACGAGTTTTACCTATTTTCCTATTCTCTCCTCTATTCTACTGTGTGGGGAGTGAGCAATTGCCTGTGTGGTGTTTAATCATAGAATCACAGAATATTAGGAGTTGAAAGGGACCTCGAAAGATCATCCAGTCCAACCCCCCTGCCAGAGAAGGATCACCTAGACTAGGTCACACAGGAACGTGTCCAGGAAGGTTTTGAATGTCTCCAGAGAAGGAGACTCCACAACCTCTCTGGGCAGCCTGTTCCAGTGCTCTGTAACCCTTACAGTAAAGAAGTTTTTCCTCATGTTCAGGTTGAACCTCCTATGCTCCAGCTTGCACCCATTGCCCCTTGTCCTCTCATTTGCTATCACTGAGAAGAGCCTGATCCCTTCCTTCTGACACTCGCCCTTTACAAATTTGTAAACATGAATGAGGTCACCCCTCAGTCTCCTCTTCTCCAGGCTAAAGAGACCAGCTCCCTCAGCTGCTCCTCATAAGGGAGATGCTCCACTCCCTCAATTAGACAGCAGGTTTAGCTGCCTGATGAGTTAAACCACAAGAAGTATGTAATATATATACACATGTACAGTGTGAATATATAGAAATTCATATATATATATTCTCATTAGTGGAACTGCACCTTAATTAGCCAAGGAAGGGAGGAGGATGAGGCTATTGGTCGGACAGGTTGCCCAGAGTTGTGGATGCCCCCTCCCTGGAAGTGTTCAAGGCCAGATTGGACAGGGCTTTGAGCAATCTGGTCTAGTGGGAGGTGTCCCTGCTCATGGCAGGGAGGTTGGACTAGATGATCTTTATGATCCTTTCCAACCCAAACCACTTTATGAATCTATGTGGATACATGGTGTATGGGTGCATGTGCCTACCAGGAATACACTTTCAGCCTCACTACTGGTTGAACCTGGGGGCATGGACCTGCAGCAGCTTCACCTCTCTCATGCCGTCAGATATGGAATAGTGTTTTCCACTAGCAGTTAATTATATATAAATATTATTATTAATCCTTCAGCAATATACACTGGCACACATTGTGTCAGAGAGTCTGAGCTATACAGCAAGTACCTATTGGCAATGGCTGCAATAGTAGCTTTGCAGTCCCATTATCCCTGCTGTTAGAGAGGACCATTAGCTTAAATGTGGAACGCCTGCCTTTTTTCTTCCAAATAATGTCTGTATGATAATGAAATTGGATCAGCATCTTTGTACTTTTGCTCACTCTAGTGATTTTAATATACTATTGTGTGTATTTCAGGTAGTTTGAATAAGCAAATATTTGCGTAGAATACATAGACAAAGCAATTTTGGTTTCATGGCTGCAAGGTAGATTATGAATGTGTTAAATTCCAGCACCCTTCTCTCCCCCATGTTTTGTCCTCCCTGGTTGAATCTTTATGACTGCAATTTTTTTTATTTTGTTGTTGGTTTTTTTCCCCATAGACATACTGAATGCTTTTCAGCTTAGTTGGACTCAGTTGACTTTTTATTTCATATATCAAATCCATAAATTGCCAATCTGTAGAAGCTTTTTAAATCACAGTGCCTGTGGTTTTGCTGTAAAATTATGTCTGGTGTACTTTAGTTTAACCTATGAGGTTAGCTCTTAACAGTTTGTTATATTTTTTCTGTGTTGTTACCATTTTTCACAATTTGGTAATGCTGTATGTTTCTCTGATTTTCTATGTATTCTATAACCTGAGGATGTGAAAGAAGCTTTAGATTCCTAAATATATGATTCTTCATTATTGGCCATGTAGAGGATGGTCTCCTGTCTTTAATACATTATGCCAGTACTGTTCTTATATCTCTGAATCATCTCTGCTGTACAGGTTGCATAAAGTCAACACAACTATTTTAAAGAATATCTAAGTATATTTTCTACTTCACTGCTTTGAACAGATTGAGAAAAGAAGATATTCTAAGTCTCTTGAGCAGAAGAATATACTGTTGTTTCAACTGAACACTGTAATACTTCAAAGCTTCTGCAACACTTCAAAGCTTCTGCACCTTCACTTGACAAAATAGTTCAGGATACCCTCTTTTATAGTCTTTTTGAGATGGGAGCAGTGATAAAGAATGTATTATAAACAGCTTTCTGCTCTATTAAAAATGCAGAAATTACCAGAAGTAGACACTGACTCACTGTTACAGTGTGTGGAAAAACTATGCAAGTAAACAATGGAGTGAACAAGATGCAATGGAAGGAAAAAGTGTCCTACTCCATGAGCACCTTTCATAATACACAGGCACTCAGCATTGAGAGTTAAAGAACTCGGAACTGCACTGGGAAACTTAGGCATATTTTTGGCTGAAGAGAAAGCTTATGGTTCTTGCTGTAATTCTCTCATATGAAGAAGAAATCAGATATTAATGAAATTTCATTTCCAAAGTTCCAAAAAGATAAGAAAAAAGGAGTTAGCTAAGGAATAGGAATACAAAGTCTATAGTATCCTTGTTTACTAAGAGAACATGAAAGCAAGGTGAATCATGTAGACACAAGAATTACAGGAAAAGCACAACTCTTACCTCTCAGCAGGATCCATATGGAGGGAAAAGTGGCAAGAAAGGAGTTCAAGTATAAAAATCTGCTTCCTCTTCCATTCATTGAATAGATACAGTATTCTTTTCTATCCTCTCTTTGTATTAGAGATGTATTTTTTCAACTAAATCATATATTTTGATATTTAAAATCTCATTCTAATGACGTAAATATTATAAATGGGATGGGTCCTTTTAAAAGTCTTCCATAATCCTGTCTAAATGTAGGACCTAGTATTTACATATTGTCAGGCTATGAGAAGTAATTAAGATATTAAGTACTGGTAAACAGTCACCATATGTTGTGATTGGTAAACAGCCATAAATATGTGTATCAGAAAGAGACGGCAAATTACTGTAACCTTTCATGTCCATGAATGTCTAGACATCCCTAAAAGTATTTTGGGGACTGTTTATCCTTATTATTTCTAGGATTCTCAGTCCTTTGGTATTTTAATGGCTTCCACTTCCCTATCTGTTTTCCCAAAATCCTCAATTAAGAAATTGCAAAATAATAAAAATAGACTTTAATTCTGGACATTTATCGTGAAGGAAAAAAAAAAAAAAAGAAGATTAAAAACACAACCACTAAGCAAATGACACCCAAAAGTGGGTTTAGCCCTAACAGTACTTTCTTTCAAGGCCAGATTGGTTTATCTCACTACTTAAAAGCTTACTGATGCTGAACTGCAGAAGTCCAGCCGAGGAAAATAACCTTCACTGCAAACGCAGATGCTAGACTTAGTTTGCAAAAGCAAATCTTTTTAAGTTGGAATAATGCCTTAATAATGTCCTGACAGGAGAAAAAAAAAAGAATAAATTAAACAGATTGACCAGGAAAAAATAAAACAAAGAAATTATGAAGAAAGCAGAGTAATGATACTAGGTTTAGAATAATCTTTAAAGCCGAAATATATTTTTTTACCTGAAATCTTTAGAGTTGTCCTCAGTTTCAGTCACATTTGCATAGTCCTTTACAAAGTTTAGTCATGCTGTCCTGCAGATTCTGCAACTGACAATCTTAATCATAAACCAAATAAATCCAATCTTGACATGAAAACTATAAAGTAAAATGGAAAAGGTTTTTTTACATTTTTATCACCTATTTATGCCACTATGATAAGGTTTTATGTCAATAAAGTTGTTCTATTTCTTTTAGTAAACACTGCATATTTCACTGGGCCTTCAAAGATGCCAAATAAAACAGGTAACACAAGCTGGAAGCTCTCATTCAGCTAGAAGCCGAAGGAACACTGATTTTTTGGCCTATTTTCTGCACCTGAACAGATGATGCACCAGGTTTGGCTGTTGATGCCAAATGAGAGTGTGTTGCTTAACAGTAAGCTGAATATATCTCCATGCCTGAAATGCTACAGAAATGTATTTGGGGGCTAAGGGCAGAATTACCAACTACATTCTAGTACTCTTGCTGGGCTCCAAGAAGAAAGTGTCTTTTGCAGATCTTAATGAAAACTAAAATAGAGTTTCACGCAGAATAATCTTCTATTTAGTGTAGTCTTCCTTTAGCAGTCTTGGGAAAAATGGCATGAAACTATTAATGTACTTTTTTGTAATTTCTATACCATAAAACCCAGCATTTTTCCTAACTGTAGTGAATGCCAGCCTCTGGGCTGTAAAACACACATTTGAATATCTAAATGGATTATCTGATAATGGAAAGAAACATTACAAGTGGATTTTAAAAGGCTTAATCGATTATCTATGTAAATATATATATATGAGTGTCAACTATCCTTGTGAGAAGGATCCTGGATACAAATCATGCTGCTTACTGTGATTACTTATGGTTGCTCAACTTGAGTGAGCTGTTTTCAAGAGGTCTTGCTGTAAGAGGCTTTTGTGACTACTCCATTTCATTTCAGAATCTGTCATCAGTTGATGTATCAAGATCAGATATAAAAGGTCCATCAGAGAGTTTCTGGTGTGAAAGGATCATCCCTGTCACTAAATATTTCAGAAACAATTCAACTGAAGGTTGAGAGAAATGTGCTAACTTTTGTCAGGGTGGTTCTTTTATTGTTGTTTCTTTCCCTTGCAGTATTTCAGAAAACATTAACCTGCCAAGATTTGACCTTCCAGAGAGTTTCATCCACCAATAATATATATCTGTGTGCATTTCAGGTCTTTAACCATCTATTTTACGTTGCTAAGAATAATACAATTTCCATTCTGCTGCTGAGTGCAAATGAACAGGCATACTGGAGTGATGTATTCTAATGCACACAGATAATGTAAATAATATGAGCTATTTCTCCTGTGGTACAGCTTTCTTATCTGTTACAGTGTTGCTGTTACAAAAAAATGCAGCTTCAGAAAGAGATGAGATAATGAGAAATGCTGCAAATTTTTTTTGTAGTACTATGTATTTAAATCCAAAGTGCTTAATTAGGTACAGATTTCTCCTAAAACCACATAAAACTATCAGCAAATATACTAAAAGAACAAGCAATTACCTAAAGGGTTTCCCGCATGGAGTTTGATGAAAATAATACCCTGCTGAGGTACAGGACAATGATTGAAGATCCATGTTAGGAGTTTTATTCTGCTCAGTTTTCTATTTAATGCAGCTGCTTATAGTGATTTAAATAAATTTTGAATGCCTATACCTAATCTTTTGTGAAATCTTGGACTGCTGCCCTTTCTTCTTACTTTTCGCCCAAATCACTTTTGTTCAAAATGCTGATGTAAAAATCATTTTCTCAGTCCACAACACTGCTGACTATGTTAGTTCTTTTGCCATACCCCACTGATTTCTTCCTCTCTGCTATGTTACTTTCTGTCACTTGCTGTCCTCAGTGATACAACCTGTTTTATCCAGTATCTCTCATTCACAGTTGTGATGCCAACTCTTGCTCTGCTTACCACATTTGCCAAACTTAATTGCACAATTGCTAATTTTCAAAGCATTCTCCTAACTAATTGGGAAACTGTTGCTTATATCAACTCATTGTTGCTAGGCATAGAAAAATAAAAGCAGAAATGTATGTTAGCTTTGATTTGTGAACTATCCTTTCATTCTGGAAGCCTAGAATCATGAACAAATAGTCCAGAAATATGCTTAATGTTCACAGAGTCTAAGTAACCATGAGACCTCAACAGCAATTGCACAGAAGTAAAAAACCTTGACAAATGTTACTTGGAACAAAACTACCTCCCGCAGAATAGTAATGGCGCACCTTTTAAAACCCTTTGGGACCAGTCCTTGTTTTACCAATACTAAAGAATCTTTCCTGTGAAGTCATATTTGCTTCCAAGATTAGAGGTAAGGCAGTACAAAGACTTTAAAATTTTCTTTGAATTCAGTCTAAAGTAAGGATGTGTAGAAAAAAACACTTAAAATTTCTGTTTTGTATGTGAAAGTGTGCCTGTTGTGGTTTATACAGTTGCTCTATCATCCGATGCTTCCTCCCCACCTGGGAAGTGGGGTAAGGAAAAGGAGATTTGTAGGTTGAAGTAGAAATATATTTAATATAATGATGATAATAATAACACACTAATATTAATAACAGTTATAATATGAAATGCACAGAGTTATACTCAGCCAATATTGTGGGGGAGTAGGTCTAAAGGCTAGGATGGTAAACAAGTCCCTCTTGAGATGTCAGCCACAGAAGAGCAAAGAAAAAGGAGGAGGAGGAAGAGGCAGAGAAGGACTGTCCCCAGAAAACTCCCCAATTTATAATGAGTGTGATGTTTATGGTATGACTAGTATATGAATATTAGATTTCCACTCCACCTAGCCTCTGCACCTGTTTATCTCAAAACTGCTGAAGACTTTGAGTACTATGACAACCTGCATACCAGTATTGGCTGAAATGTATAACGAAGTTTTATCACTTTGTTCTCATGAAATAGTGTGTTGTAGTCCTTACAAAATTGTAATTTTCCTCAACAGAAAACTGACTCTAAAAATCTGTCCCACTAAACCAGGACAGTGCCCAGTGACATTTCCTGATGACATTTCGCCAAAGGTATTATGATTAGCACATAGATTCAAAAACCTTCTCATTTTTATTATAGCTATTACAAAAATTAATTAAGCATGGAGTCTTTAACTTACAAGAAGAAAACATCATGTCAACAGGAGTGAGAGACATTTTCATGACACAGATAAGCCTTTATTAGTAAAACTAATAAGCAATGCACTGACATTTAATAGAGTCATATCATTGTTACAAGGATACATTATGGATGTGTTTTTATATTTAGAGTACATACATACATATATCTATATACACACACACACACACATGTACTAGAGAGCTTACAGAGTTACAATTCTTTTGTATGTGTGTTACCAGTTTGATAAACCCACCTCCTAAATATAAAATTATTTCATCTTTCTAAGGCCTCTTCTGCTTTATGGGGTTTACCTATACTGTGAGGCAGGCAATTCATGCATATTTATAACATTTCATGGCATTTCTGTTTTGAATAAGCCTTTAGGTGCACAATGTCTTTGCACCTAATACAGTGCAAAAGGATTCAACTCACAATAAAGAAAGACTTAACAAAATACATTGCAAGCAAAAGAACCATTAAGAAGTATCTAGATATTTCAGAGAGAATATGAAAATAAAAATTTTTTAAAAGTTTTTAAATGTACCATATGTTTTTCTAGTGGGTTTTTTTGTTATTTTTCTTGATTTGTTGGTTATGACTGCAAAACTGTTTTCATTAGGAAATAATAAATTACTGCATTCAACAGTACAAGAAACAGAACATTTGAGGTACCACAGACTTTGCAGTGATAGTTTTTCCTCCTATTTCCTCTAGAGCACTTATTAAGTTGTGACTCATGCGATAACTAGATTACAGTCTAGCTGTTGCCAGTAACAGCTACTTGATTCAATATCAGAAATTTAGAGAAGAATGTATCTTTAATTAAGTAAAGCAAGTACCTTACTGACCATAAGTAATCACTTAACATTTTGACACAAGTTCAGCTTTAATCAGCCATATCATTAGCTTACTGTAACAAAGATATATATATATGTTATTTATTGTAGCATGATTACCACTAAAATCCAGACAGTGAGACTTTACACTGACACGAATAATTCCATTAATGATACACTGATATCAATGGAACCTCATTACTGCTGCTAGAAAAAAGAGAAATGAGGAGAAAAATGAGACTAAATTTGCCACATATTACTGCAGTTATATTACTTAATGTTAAATCCTTGTACTATGAAACCTATAATAGCCTGTAACAACTCCAAAGAATCAAAGAAACAAAATCAGGTTTTGTCAAGACTTGGAAGAATTCACATCCCTGGAAACCCCAGAAAGTTTTAGTAAGTTGTAGGTCCCTCTCACTTTGGAGAGATACAACCTAATTAGACTCATGACTGAGATAATCCAAACCAATCAGGTTTACAAAAAGATTAGACCAAATTAATAAAAGCCTGGCCATCTTGTCCTTGCCCAGCCTCCCCCAGGACTCCCCCCTTCACTGCACCCTCTAGGTCCATCAGTCCCTGTCCAGCAATGCTGCAGAAGTGCTGGTCTCCAGCTTATCACATCCCTGCCCTGCTTAACCATGGGCCTCACCAAACTGAACCATGTCCTGACCCAACCTCAGAACGTGCTCAATGCCAAGGGCTGGGCCCTCTCAGCTGCCCTGCTCCTGGCTGAGCTGTTATGGTGCTGGGGTCTTGGCTCCCCATGCCTCAGGCAGCCACTGTCCCTTAAGGTTATCACTCTTTGTCACTCTGGAAGAAAACACAATCTGGAAGAGAAATACTCCCAAACAAAAGTGGCTAGAGATACAGTGATTTTGCAAATAACACAGGAAGTCATGGCTTCCTTATAGATATATGAACAGTTATACCTCCATTGTGTGTACTTCCTACTCTATGCATAGTGTGAATTTTTGTCAGCCCCACGGAAGTTAACAAGAAGTCCTCAGGCATAGGCCCAAGAATACATTCCCCTCAGGGACCACTGTCTCTTCAGAGACCGAGGCTCATTTGATGGCAAGGAAGACAAAAATATAAAATAGTCTCAATTTAATTAACAAAGTGAACAAAGAACTATTTTTAACTTTGTCGTGATTCAGCAATTCATTGTATATCCTGTGATTCCCTTCAGATGCGATGACCACAATGGAAGTGGAAATAATTTCATCAGCACTGTGACTTAGGAACCAAGGACCAAAACAGTATAATTGTATATTCTTTGTTGTTACAGGTACTCACATTATTTTTTCTGGTTTACATAATGCTAATTAACTTGTATTGGTTTTCCTACTGAAAATGAGCCCTATATATAAAGCTGGTAGTTCTTTCAAAGCTGGTGAGTGTTGAGAGCCAGGAATTCTCTATATAAGTCACTACAAATAGGCAAGTAAGAATTTCTGAAAAATGTTCTCCTCAAATAACTGCCTGATGCTTTGTCTAAAAGCAAGAATATTTATCCAGAGCATATGGAAATATGAAAATTGTCTTTGATCCAACAAATTCCAGAAATAAGTAATGTATCACCAAACAATTACAAGCTAAAAGTTTAGCAATAAGCTACCTTTCCGATGAACAAGCATTGTTTTGGTATAGCCAGGGAAATAGGAATTCTGATTGGTGTTCCATGACAATGCTGTAGTTTTAGAAGTCATGATGAAACTTTGAGCATATCTTTTCAAAATGATCTTTTACATCTAGAAAATAAAGTCATTTTGGCTCTTTGGGAAAAAGTAATACTGCAATGGATATAGAGCAACAATGCACACTACACAGTGTAATGAGATTTTTCTCGCTTCTACTCCTAGATCAGTAGTCTATTAAAAACAATATCATGCATTGCCGAACTAAAATTAGTCTTTTCTGATCTTCCCAATACCTGGAGCATCTTTAAGAATTTTTTCATAAAGGATGCCAATCACCAAGTCAAGAGGAAAACAAAGCTTAGCAGTCAGTAAGAGAGTACCCTTTAAGTTCCTCCCCTCCGTCCCAAGCTTATGTACGATACTTTTTTCCAATCTCACAATGATTATGAGATAAAGGGAGATTCAATCCTTTTGACAAGAAATGGCTAGGAAGCACAAGGATTAAGAAATGCTGTCAGAAATAAAACATTAGGAAATCCCTCCAGACCAGGGTAAAGGAAACCAAGCAATAGATAGTAGGTTGTGAAAAACATCCTCTGAAGACAGCCCACATGCAGCCCAGACAGCCAGACTAATCCCCTTACTCTCTTCAGAGGGAAAGCATCTTGCCATGGGATACTGGGAAAACAAAGTCACACTGGAGCCACACTCCTACAAAGCCAGAGCCAACAATGAGCACAGCTAACAGAAATCCAACATAAAAAATGCTGCTGCATCCTCAAGGCTTTCAAGGTTTCCATCAATTGTTGCCATAAACAACAAAGAAAAATAAATAGGAGACTCCCAGAACTGAAGGGCTACAGGAGCATATTTACTGTCACATCTTTCCAGTACCAAGGAGTGAAGGATGCTAAGAATCAAAAAGGACCCTTGTTGAAGGCTTCCCATGGATAATCAATAGATAGTTAAAAGATAGTTTACAAGTCTTATTCGAAATAATATTAAAAGAAGACATTTAGAACATTAGAATTGAAATACTATATTGTACTATGGTAGAAAAATTGCACAATGCCATGTTAAAAAAAAAGAGCAAGGAGTGGAATCAAGGATATAGTTTATGTTTCTTGTTGGCTTATACAAGAGGCAAGCATTCTGATTCACACAGATTATAGTCTTCCAATCAACCACTATTAAAGCAAATTATGTACATGAAGTAGTAGCAGAACAGGGAGTGGGTGAAAAAAACAAAGGGCAATGACCATGGTATAATATGGTACAAAAAAGCAGCCATTTGAAAACCACTGCTGTGGTCTTGTTTCTGAATCCTTCCTGATTCAGCTATGGACAACTGCTTAGGAAATTGTAGACTGGTGAATAGTAGGTAAATTTCCATGTTGACTTCTAAGAGTGCTGTTTAAAAATGAAACGAAACAGAAGTGTCATAGCAGTATCAGTACCACTTTTTCTCAGCTAGATCCCTGTACAGAAATATTATCTACGCAAGCATCTTTATTTCCTGTTATATATCCACGGTTTTCAAATTTTTATAAAGCTTATAGCAAATAAAGATTTTTAATATTTAAATATTATACAATTGATAAACCTTAGTAAACACTGATATTTGTAGCATTATATAGATATGAATATATTACTGAGAATGTTTGTAAGTATGTGTGTGCATATATGTATTTAACAATAAGGTTGTTGAATCTCTCTTCAGGCTCTTTTGTGAAGAGAATTTTAACTGTCAAAGCTCTTGAACAGACAGGTTAGGTTTTACACAGAATAGTTTGAAACTGAAATCTCAGAAACAATGAAAGACCTAGACCTGGCATACTGCTAATGGGATAGCAGAGATTAACTTTTTTCTTCTACACTATTTATGTAAGCACATTCTGTAATTTTTTTTTCATATAACTGAATACCTAAGAGCAAAAAATTCCTATCATGTTATGATAAATAAGAGTATATATACATTGTACTGCAGTGTTTTAAATAGGGGTTCTAGTATGTGCAAATAACAATGCTGAATACAAACAAGAAGTGAAACATTGATTTGCAAAGTTGTAATAGTGGAAAGAGACAAGATGTATGCAAAAACCAGAAGTAATTCCACCATTAAAACAGAATACATTCTGCAGAGAATATTTTCAAATAATGAACTTCTTGCAAATGTCTTATGAAAGGCTTCAATAATATTAACCACAGGAGGTCTGTGGCATAATCAACAGCAAAATAATTGTAGAAAAGGCTATCAGAAGCTAAATTGAAGGAACACAGTACCATATGCATTAGTAAAATATTAAACAAGGAACACAATTACTGGGGAGCTACTATAGCCAAATGGCAACGCAACAGGAATGAAAGAGAAAACAAACCAGAAGTTCTGCAGAGTAACCCTTCACATCCAGATCAAAACTGCATAAACAAAACCAGAAACACTTTATTATATTCTGCTGTTTGAGCATCTTTTTCATTCTGAAAAGATATGAAATTTCACCATCTTGAAAGTTCAACAACCATATAAATCTTATCACTAAATAAGATGTAATAATCTTATCTGAATAAGATACACATTTTATATAGCCAACAGAATAACTCCATCAATTTTGCCCTATGTAATAAATACTGATGATTCTGGCAGCACTGAAGACCATTGCTTCTTTTGTGGACATTGTGTTATGAACTTGGAGTACAAATGAATCTTCCATGTATTTATTTACTAACACCTCAACTGCATGCTGCAGATGGTACACCTCAAAAACTGTTACAATTTGCCTCAAAATGTACTTTTATACATCAAAAAACACTTTTTACTAGTATTGGCTCTTCTAAGATAGAAGTATGTATTACTATTTGTTTCTTATTCTTGTATTTTCATACAAGAAAAGGTAATTTAATTTTTTTCTTCTGCAAAAGTTTTAGTATAGTTTGCATCCCTCAACTTCTGTTTATGAAAAATTAGATCTTTGTAGTTTTATCACATCACCTCTTTAACACTGACATCTCTATGTTTATATGACACTTTTTTGCTGGCACAATGTAAAAGCTTGAACTGTGATAGGACCACATATTTCTCCTAGCTATTAAATTATACTTTTGATTCATTTTTTCATCTTATAGTTCAGGAACAAGGTCAATAACATAGGGAAAGGGAAAACATAAAGAATAGCCTTACTTTTATCAACTACCCATTAATTTTCCTCACTGCTTCCATACAGTGCAATTCAAATGCCACTACATTGTACTATAGTCCCATTGCTAGAGGAAGTCAATGCTGCCTCTGGAGAGAACCAACATTTTGTGGAAGCTCAATGAAGCCTCTCAGATAAAAGGCAGAAGTTACTGGCAGCACTCTTTTCTTTCCTGTTGATAACACATACAAAGGACCTTGCAAAAAGAGCAAGAGACACCACTAAATTCTGAAAGACTCTACAGCTGTCCAGAGTTTTGCTCACTGTGAGGAATGTAGAAACATGAGTGCATTTACGTGAAAGAGAAACCTTTAACTTTATATGTCCAAGACATTTTCATTCCATCTGAAGGTAATATCTTCCTTAAAACTACTGAAACATCAGAAAGTAAAATGATCATTGAGGATTCTCTGAAGCTTCAGCTATAGCCACATAAACATCAATCACTGCTGCCTCATTTTTAGAGGCTGCTGTTGCCTGCTTTAAAGGCTACCAGTCAAATTAGGGACAAAAAGGACTGTGCTTGCTGCAGTCTTTGTTTCAGATGCATTCCATGAACCTATTGTATCTTGTGCAAGGGCCATAACTTCAAAAACAATTGTAGACCATGTCGTTACCAGTAACAATATAAAAAAGAGACAATTAGCTGAGAAAACTGCTCTTCACAGAATCGCAGAATATTAGGAGTTGGAAGGGACCTCAAAAGATCATCTAGTCCATCCCCCTGCCAGAGCAAGATCACCTAGATTAGGTTACACAGGAATGCATTCAGGTGGTATTTGAATGTCTCCAGAGAAGGAGACTCCACAACCTCTCTGGGCAGCCTGTTCCAGTGCTCTGTCACCCTCACAGTAAAAAAGGTTTTCTTAATATTCAGATTGAACCTCCTATGCCCCAGCTTGCACCCATTGCCCCTGGTCCTGTCATTGGGCATCACTGAGAAGACCCTGGCTCCTTCCTCTTGACACTCGCTGTTTACAAATTTATAAACATTAATGAGGT